>NC_088232.1:29245638-29545638 GCF_036934945.1 Oncorhynchus masou masou
AAATATAAATTTTTAGAAGAAGGGGAAAAAAAGGGAGGGAGGGCAGAAAATGCACAAATACAAACAAATTAGCCAGGTGCCTGTGTGTAGGAATGTTGGAAGGAGGTAGGGACAGGAGAAGAGAGGAAGGGAGGGGTACGGAGGGAGGCAGGGAGAGGAGACGAAAGGGAGGGGTTATGGAGGGAGGTTTGAAACGTTGTGTTACCGCTCTCCAGCCCATGTTGTTGGTACATGAGCACATGCATGAAAAAAGCATCAGTCACAACAGACCAATCATCTGCTATTCTGGTTCTATCTGGTGATCTTTTCAAAACACTATAATGCATGTTCTCTCTTGGATAGTGAGATGCATTGAGAGGAAAGTGTTTCTCTATTCTCTCCCATGACTGATTCACTGGCTCTTGTTTGGGAGTGTATTCATTTACTAAGGTATGAGAACACTCGGGGGAGGTTCTCTTCTGCACTGTTCAACCAATCCAGTAAATGCGGAGGAGGAGTTAAGATGGAGTGTCGCCTTGTTAACTTCCAAAACCGGAAGTCTCATCTCATCACAGGTTCTCTTTCTATTTCTCCTTAAACCGGAACATCCGGTTGTTGAGGACTCGGCAGAGGCTATGGACAGCCATGCTTGAGGCTTTCCCTACCTTTTCATTGGCAGAAAGGAGAAGTAAAAGGGAGGTCCTTGCAGAAGATTGGCTAAGGTGATTCTGTTTGTAGTCTGCGGTTGCCCAGTGGGTGCATGGACGGTGCCGGGGGTTGGGGGGGTTAGGGTCAGAGGGCCTCGCTCGGATCAGTTGAGGGTGTGATGTCTCTCCCCGGCATGGTACCCCAAAAAAAGAAAAAAAAGAGGAAAAAAAGAAACACTCCCCCTTCAAAAAGCAGAGCCGGATCGGCAGAAGTAAAGTGGGCAGGAACTCTCAGGGGTGTGATTGAAAGGGTGAGAAGTTAATTTGGCAGCTTTTCCTTCTCGCTTTGCTAATGTTTCCTCTCAGGACTAAACACCCCTACTTCCCCCCCACTCACCCTCCACTTTCCCTCCCTCCAGCCCAGACACCCCACCAATGTCATGGCTCTCTTCTCCCCAATGTGCAGCAGATTCCAACACTCACCCTTCCCCTCCTCTCTGCATGTCCTGACCTTTACCCCCCTCCCCCTAACCACCACCCTCCCCAAAAGCACCCTCCGATGCAGCGGTACACATTGACCCGAAACGAAACCTTCTCTCCCCAGGAAACTTCCTGCTCTGAAACACTTTGGCTCAAGTGTGTTTTCTCGTGGGACGTTGGGGGAGCAGGAGGGGGGAGAGGAGTAAGAGGGAGGTGGTGGTGATGTGGTACTTGAGCTAAATGGAGACTATGTTGGTGTATCTTCACGGCCTGTCAATCAGGGACCCCAGGGATTCTGAGGGGGGGAGGGTCTGCTACAGCTCAGGGGAGGATGGAGGGGATGCTGATGGTATGGGGAGCGTATGGTATGTATGGTGTGGTGTGTGCGTGTGTGTGTGCTGGGTCAGAAGGCCACAAGGTGTCCTTGCTCTCCTCAGTCACCACGTCCAGGATCACTCCCACCAACAGCAACACTTTCCTGAATCAACATGGACCTAAATATGCTCGCACACATTTCTCATTGGCCAGATCCCCACATGGCTCTGTATAGGCCCAGAGTAATCACAATCATAGACGCAAACCCATGAGTCTCACACAAACCTCTCCTTTAGATCACACATAACACACCCACATTGTTTTACTGTCCTGAAGAGGCCACATAAAGACTGACCTCTAGGATCATGGGCATACCTGATTTGAAGTTTGAGGGATGATATGAGAGAAGATGGAGACATTAACATGCCATAGAGCCATAGGAAGCAGTCCATCCATGTGCTAGAGTTTAATGGTATTCTAGCTTCTCCTTCTGGAGGCTCCTAGCATAATGTCTCCTAGCCTACAGTATAGTGTGAGGGTGGAGTAGCCCCATAGAGTTCCACTGGGGCTGATGTCACTTTGGCTCTTAGTCATTTCTCAGGCAGGAACCAGCCCTGTTACATGTAGCATTAATCAAAAGTTGTTAGCTGAGGCCATTCACTCCATGTGTCCATGATCTCACACACACATGACCTCACACACACACGCACACGCGCACACGCACGCGCGCGCGCGCACACACACACACACACACACACACACACACACACACAGGACAGCTTTCCGTAAGTATTGTCCCATCCTTGCCCGTAAGTGCCATTGGGGTCCCCATCGCGTGAGCAAACCCTTTTGGACAAATTGAGTCCCATCATTCACAGACGGTCTCTTTGGAACAACAGCAGGAATCTCACTCTTTTAGTTTCTGATGTAATTTGATAAGACGTGTTGTCATTGCTGAGAGCATCGAGTAGTTATCTCTATCATGGGGTGGCAGGGTAGCCTAGTGGCTAGAGCGTTGGACTAGTAACCAGAAGGTTGCAAGTTCAAACCCCCAAGCTTACATGATACAAATCTGTCGTTCTGCCCCAGAACAGGCAGTTAACCCACTGTTCCTAGGCTGTCATTGAAAATAAGAATTTGTTCATAACTGACTTGCCGAGTTAAATAAAGGTAAAATAAAAAATATCAGAGCCTCAGATGCTTAGGTGTCCATCTGATGTGTTGTAAATGATTTAGGTCTTATATGTTGTATTTCTATACTGTTTTTTTATGTGTATGAGTGTATATTTTTATGTCTTTACGTGCGTTAGTTAGTGTGTGTGTTTAAATGTGTGTATATGTCTGTGTGCGCATGTTGCCCTGTGTGTGCCTGAGAGAGAGTTTAAATGTGTATGTACGTATGTATGTATGTATGTGTGTGTAGCCTCTATGTGGTCCTGTCTGGGCCAGGCAGGGCGGTGGGTGCCGGATGGAGGCACACACGGCTAACACACTGCTAACACGCGGCTAACACGCGGCTAACACACTTCTAACACGCAGCTAACACACAGCTAACACGCGGCTAGCACACTGCTAACACACTGCTAACACACTGCTAACACACTGCAGGCAGCGGTGTGAGACAGGCCAGGTCGGCTGGTGACAGTGTGCAGCCCCTTCTCCCACCTCATTTATCTGCTGTGGCAGCGGACAGAATGCAATTTCCTGAGAGGGGGAGGCCGGGGGGACGGGGTGGGGGGGGCCTAGCACATCAAAGGGCCCACTGAAAGCTATCAGGAACTTGAGTACTGCCAGCGCTGCGTGCCAACCCGCCAGCCCTCTCCTTTCCTCTCCCTCTCCTCTCCTCCTGTGGCACTAGGCCCAGGCTCGGGCACGGTGTGGATTGGTTAAAATACCCATTCATTTACTAAATTAAGACACCTTGAGTGGGCAGCAGCTGGTGCAGTGAGGGCAACCATTAAGCTCACCACAACACCAGGGGAAGATCACAGTTTAACAGACACAGTACCAGTCAAACGTTTGGACACACCTACTTATTCCAGGATTTTTCTTTATTTGTACTGTTTTCTACAATGTAGAATAATAGTGAAGACATCAAAACTATGAAATAATATACATGGAAGGGTGGAGGGACAGTGTATGCTTGTTTGTGTGTGTGACAGTGTGTCTGCGCGTGAGTTTTCGCTTGTACAGCATAAAAATAACCAAGAAAGTGTTAAACAAATCAAAATATATTTTCTATTTGAGATTCTTCAAAGTAGCCACCCTTTCCATTTGTGTTTTTTCATAGTTTTGAAGTTTTCACTATTATTCTACAATGTAGAAAATAGTACAAATAAAGAAAAACCCTGAGTAGGTGAGTGGGTGTGTCCAATCTTTTTTATGGTACTGTACAAGCGCATACTCATGTGCAGACACACTGTCACACACACAAACAAGCACACACTATCACACCCACAAAAACACCCATAAACACACACGCAGCACAAGGTCTTAAACACAAACAAATACCCCTCCACCCTTACATCTCCCTTTTGCTCCTGTGGTGGATGGAGAGGGCAGGGCACAACTGGCAGCCTCTACTAAGACCATTTTGTGTGTGTGCGTATTTGTGTTGAGCGCTTAATAATGGATGCATCAAATGCACTAAATGAGAAGCAGCTTGAGCTGAGATGCCTCGGCAATAGGGTGCGGAGCACTTCTGCACTCCTCTCTGCATCTTCCTCTACCCCACCCCTCTCTCTTTCTTCATCTCTCTTTCTTTTCTCTCTTTCTGATTCTCTCGTTTATGTGGATTGAGTGGGACAGGGGCTTTGGGTGGGTTTTACACATGTGCGTGTGTTAGAGATAGGAAGTCATAAGGCACCCTTTGAATACCAGCTCTCCAACCACCCCTTAGCCCGAACCCCCGCTCCTTTCTATGTGGCGTAACAGTCCTTTCCTGAGGACCCCAGGAGGAAATGGGTCTATCCATGTCATCACACCGAGAAAGAGTTGCGGGGCCACGTTGCGGGACCTGTACCCCATAGCCTGCTGGGATAGGGCCCACCCCACCCTAACCTATAGCCTTCCTTCAGTTTTGGGGAAGCTGCTATGAAAATATTGTTTACCAAGCTAACAATTACTTCACACTGGAAGATGTTAAGTTACACTAAAGCAAAAGAAAAAGTACCTTTGGAATTATCTGGATATCTGCATAAATTGGTCATGAAATGAGATCTGATCTTCATCTAAGTCACAACAACAGACAAACACAGTCTGCTTAAACTAAAACACACAAGTTATTGTATTTTTCTTGTCTATGTTGAATATATCATTTAAATATTCACAGGGTAGGTTGGAAAAAGTATGTGAACTGCGAGGCTAATGACTTCTCCAAAAGCTAATTGGAGTCAGGAGTCAGCAACCTGAAGTACAATTATTGAAACGAGATTGGAGATGTTGGTTAGAGCTGCCCTGCCTTATAAAAAACACTCACAACATGTTTTGTTTGCTATTCACAAGAATCATTGCCTGATGTGAACCATGCCTCGAACAAAAGAGATCTCAGAAGACCTAACATTAAGAATTGTTGACATGGATAAAGTTGGAAAGGGTTACAAAAGTATCACTAAAAGCCTTGATATTCATCAGTCCACGGTAAGACAAATTGTCTATAAATGGAGAAAGTTCAGCACTGTTGCTACTCTCCCTAGAAGTGACCGCCCTGCAAAGATGACTGCAAGAGCACAGTGCAGAATGCTCAATGAGGTTAAGAAGAATCTTAGAATGTCAGTTAAAGACTTAAAGAAATCTCGAACATGGTAACATCTCTGACGAGTCTACGATACATAAAACACTAAACAAGAATGGTGATCATGGGAGGACACCACAGAAGAAGCCACTGCTGTCCAAAAAAAACATTGCTGCATGCCTGAAGTTCGCAAAAGAGCATCTGGATATTCCACAGCGCTATTGGCAAAATATTCTGGGGACAGACGAAACTAAAGTTGAGTTGTTTAGAAGGAACACACAATATGTGTGGAGAAAAAAAAGGCACAGCACAGCACACCAACATCAAAACCTCATCCCAACTGTAATGTATGATGAAGGGAGCATCATAGTTTGGAGCTGCCTTGCTGCCTCAGGGCTTGGACAGCTTGCTATCATCGACTGAAAAAAATTAATTCCCAAGTTTATCAAGACATTTTGCAGGAGATTGTTAGGCAATTGAAGGTCAACAGAAGTTGGGTCATGCAACAGGACAACGACCCAAAATTCTGAAGTAAATCAACAACAGAGTGGCTTCAACAGAAGAAGATATGCCTTCTGGGAGTGGCCCAGTCAGAGTCAAGACCTCAACCCAATTGAGATGCTGTGGCATGACCTCAAGAGAGCGGTTCACACCAGACATCCCAAGAATATTGATGAAACAGTTTTGTCAAGAGGAATGGTCCAAAATTACTCCTGACCGTTGTGCAGGTCTGATCCGCAACTACAGAAAATGTTTGGTGGAGGTTACTGCTGCCAATGTAGGGTCAACCAGTTATTAAAACCAAGGGTTTACATACTTTTCCCACCCTGCACTGTGAATGTTTAGACGGTGGGTTCAATAAAGACATGAAATCATATAATTGTTTGTGTGTTATTAGTTTAAGCAGACTGTGTTTGTCTATTGTTGTGACTTAGATGAAGATCAGATCAAATTATATGACCAATTTATGCAGAAGTCCAGATAATTCCAAAGGGTTCACATACTTTTTCTTGACACTGTACATTTTCAGATATTAAACACTACCGGTCAAAAGTTTTATAACACCTTTATTGTAACGCTCGTCTGAAGAAGAGGACCAAAGCGCAGCGTGGTACGTGTTCATGATCATTTATTCAAACTGACACAAAATAATAAAGTGGAACAAAACTAAACACTTCTGTCTGGTGCAGACAGAAAACAACTACCCACCAACCCAGGTGGGGGAAAAAAATCTACCTAAGTATGATTCTCAATCAGAGACAACGATAGACAGCTGCCTCTGATTGAGAACCACACCCGGCCAAACACAAAGAAATAGAAAACATAGAAATAAAGAAACTAGAATGCTAGAATGACATAGATTTTTTACTCTTTTCTACATTGTAGAATAATAGTGAAGGCAGCAAAACTATGAAATAACACATGGAATCATGTAGTAAGCAAAAAAGTGTTAAACAAATCTAAATATATTTGAGATTTGAGATTCTTCAAATAGTGACCCTTTGCCTTGATGACAGCTTTGCACACTAGCTAACGTTAGCTGGCTGGCATTACATATATGATCTGTGTGGTAATTTTATTCATATCTCAGAGCCATTTGCATTTCTAATTATAGCCTAATATTAGATAGCTAGTTAACATTGAACTTAGCTAGTTGGTTAGCTTTAGCTACCTGTAGATTAATTCTAGGTAGGAATGTTATGAGTTGGGATTATGGTTAATTGTTGTCTAAATAAAAGACTCCACCTTGCGAGTAGCCATTTCACTGTGCCATTTTCATCTTTTAACAAGCTAGAAACCAACCAAAAACATTGTTTATTTTAGTTGCCTGGTTTGCTATATTGACATACTGTGTATCCAGAAAGTACTCAGAGCCCTTGACTTTTTCCACATTTTGCTACGTTACAGCCTTATTCTGAAATTGATTACATTGTTGTTCCCCTCATTAATCTACACACAATACCCATAATGACAAAGCAAAAATAGTTTTTTAGACATTTTTGCAAATGTATTAAACATTTTAAACTGAAATATCACATTTATGTGATGTATTTATATTTATGTACTCAGAACCTTTTACTCAGTACTTTGTTGAAGCACCTTTGGCAGCGATTACAGTCTCAAGTCTTCTTGGGTAGGACGCTACAAGCTTAGAAGCTTAGCACCCCTGTATTTGAGTATTTTACATAAGTATTCAGACTCTTTGCTATGAGACACGAAATTTAGATGCATCAGGTGCATCCTGTTTCCATTGATCATCCTTGAAATGTTTTGACAACTTGATTGGAGTCCAGCTGTGGTAAATTATATTGATTGAACATGATTTGGAAAGGCACACACCTGTCTATATAAGGTCCCACAGTTGACGTTGTACGTCAGAGCAAAAACCAAGCCATGACGTCAAAGGAATTGTCCATCGAGAAGACAGGATTGAGTCGAGGCATAGATCTGGGAAGGGTACCAAAAAATGTCTGCAGCATTGAAGGTCACCAAGAACACAGTGGCCTCCTCCTCATTCTTAAATGGACAAAGTTTGGAACAACAAAGACTGTTCCTATAGCTTACCACCCGGCCAAACTGAGCAATCGGGGGAGGAGGGCCTTGGTCAGGGAGGTGACCTTCCAGAAGGACGGGAGAACCTTCCAGAAGGATAACCATCTCTGCAGCAATCTACCAGTCAGGTCTTTATGGTAGAGTGGCCAGACGGAAGTCACTCCTCAGTAAAAGGCACATGGCAGTCCGCTTGGCTTGCCAAAAGACACCTATAGGACTCTCAGACCACGAGGGAAAATAATATCTGGTCTTATAAATCATTCTGGTGGAAACCTGGCACCACTCATTACCTTGCCAATACCATCTCTACGGTGAAGCATGATGGTGGCAGCATCATGTTGTGGGTATGTTTTTCAGCAACAGGGACTGGGAGACTAGTCAGGATCAAGTGAAAGATGAACGGAGAACCTGCTCCAGAGCCCTCGGGACCTCAGACTGGGGTTAAGGTTCACCTTCCAACAGAACAATGACCCTAAGCACACAGCCAAGACAGCACAGGAGTGGCTTCAGGACAAGGCTCTGAATGTCCTTGAGTGGCCCAGCCACAGCCCGGACTTGAACCCAATCAAACAATCACTGGAGAAACCTGAATATAGCTGTGCAGCGCCGCTCCCTATCCAACCTGACAGAGCTTGAGAGGATCTGCACAGAAGAATGGGAGAAACTCCCCAAATACAGGTGTGCCAAGCTTGTAGCATCATACCCAAGAAGATCTGAGGCTGTAATCGCTTCTAAAGGTGCTTCAACAAAGTAATGAGTAAAGGGTCTGAATACTTATGTAAATGTTTTATTTTTAATAATTTTGCTAATATTTCTACCATTCTGTTTTTGCTTTGTCATTATGGGGTGTTGTGTGTAGAATGATGAGGATTTTTATTTTATTTTCATTTTAGAATACGGCTGTAATGTAACAAAATGTGGAAGTAGTGAAGGGGCCTGGATATTTTCCGAATGCAATGGCCATCTTTGAATGCAAAGTTATTTTCTCAAACTCTTTAGGGATTATTGTGATGAGTCCAATGACCAAATTGGGAGTGATTCTGACTTTTAGTCCATGAGAAGATTTTTAATGATTTGTTAAAGTATTAGCATTACGTAGTTAAAGAAGGGAATTGTTCATAATTTCATACTTTTTCAAGATATCAATGCCAAATTTAAGATGGTTCATCATGGTAATGTCTTTGATGAACCTAAACAGTTTCAAGTTGATGGTCCATTGTGTAGTGGATTTACAAAGGATTGTACATATCCATTTCAATCTGATTTACTGATTCATTAATAACTCAGCCATCTCTTAACCAATCCCTTAGCTCTTCTCAAACTAAGTTAAGAGATTTACCATGTGCATACGTACCAAATGTTGTGTTATTATGGGTCACAATAAGTTTTTCAAGGGTTTTCTAAAATGTACAGGATGGAGGAAAATCTATCTTGACTAACCTTACGGATCCTTGAGACAAATGTTCAGCATAAGGAAAGACACTTACGTACAAAGTTTTAAGTACATAGGTCAAACAGGAAGGAGGATAAGTGAGTCTTTAAGTGAGACCGCTTAAAACTGTGCCACCTATAGGCCAATCTGTGCAATTATATTTGACCAAGTTACTCATGGCCATGGTTTCTGTGAACCCTTAATTATTGCCTACTTCACACATATTTTATTTTATTTTTGCAAAAAAGAGGATTGTGTACTTCCAGTAGTTAGCTACACCAATACATGGCAAAAAAAGGCACTGAAAACAATAGGTAGATTTTACTTTAGTTCTACTACCACCAAGCTCCTGCAAAATGTAGTAAAATTACTAGGTGACTAGTTCACTACTCCCCAACACTGCCTTCCTTCATTGCCAAGCCTCTAACATGTGAAGAGCAGTATAACCTAATTGTTTCTATTTAGATTCCTGGAGATCTTATGTAATGTTTCCACAGACATTAAACAAGCAAGATACTGTGCTTTTAGGTAGACAGCTGGTGGAGGTGACAATAGGGTCTCTTTCATTTGCATGCATATTTCCACCCTCTCATAGCCTCCATGTAACACGTCCGCCATGATGGTGAAGATGGTCAACAGCTTTTGAACACCATCTGTATCTTTTTAGTCATCATCCCAAACATTTTCTCAACATTTTTGCAACGTATGGTAACCCTTACACGCAGCTGTGAAAACAGCCAGACCAAACCTCTGTAGATTCAAAATGGCCTCGTCTTTATGACCACTGAGATGGCAGGGCTTCCGCTGGAACATTCTATAGGATTGACCACCAGCTGCATAGTGGGCAGGTCTATCTACAGGGTAGCACTAACAGGATGGCTGGCTGGCCTGGGGAATGCTTTTGTCTTAAAGGCCCAATGCAGATGTTTTTTAATCAATATCAAATCATTTCTGGGTAACAATTAAGAACCTTACTAGCCTGGACTTCATCCAGTTTGCGACATATTATATGCTATAATATTATAATCAGAATATTCTAAAATATGAATAAACAAATTACGTGCATTTTCACACCAGTCTTGTGTTTCCACCAAACGGACTTGTTGCAGATAAAAATCAGTGGGTGATGACGAAGTGCAACAACATTAACTTTTTTACTTCAGTTTTCATGTACCAAATAAAAATGTATGTTTCCATCACATTTTCAACTCCATCAATAGTTGTGTCACAAAATTGGTTGCGATAAAGAGCAAATGTGCCTGCTCTGGTCTTGGTACGTGTGTTCTCAGATACAGCTCTCAGATACAGTGCAGGTAGGCTACTCTACATGATGACATTATGAATAAGAGCAAGAATATATATATATTTTCTTCAGAACAGCAGTCAAGCATCGATCATCATGTCACCAGAGACCCTCGGTATTTATTGGAAAGGAGCATCAAGCTCATACCATGCATTTTCACCACCCTGTGATGTTCATTATAAATTATTTAATTTGTAGCCTAATAAACTGCCTATTTTCCAGAGTTGTAGTGGGAGGACCACACACCATGTCATCGCGTGACTCCAAGTTTTTATAAGGTATGACTTTACTCGCATAAAAACTGTGATTGGAAACGTATTCAGTGTAATAGATTTCCATTAAAATTGGCAAAAATAGCTTTTTAGCAAAAAAAAAGTATTAATCAAGCAAAACCTTTGCTGGGACTGTCTGGGAGTGTTCTGAGTCGGGAGGGTAAAACTGAAAACTAGCTGTTATTGACAGAGAGGTTTGGAACTCTCTTTGTTATTGGTTAATTAACCAATTTACCGGATGGCGATGTCGGCATGGAAAGCTGAAACTCCCGCCCATGGAAACCTGCTAATTAGAAGGTCCTGTGTAGATTAGATTTTTAAGAGGCAACTATCAGGAAATATCACAGATGAAATGTTTTCACACTTTTACAGTGTTAGTTTCAGCTGTTGTACAATATGATATAAAACATGATATCAAAATGTTGATTCCACTGGACCTTTAAGAGATCCAGACCCCACATTAAAGTGTGTGTGGGGTCATAAGTGACCTCCCCCCTCTCTCTTCCTGCTTTCCTCTCCCCATGCATTTCTGCTTTTCATCCAGGACCACCTTTTCATGTCTTTCAGTGCCAGCTCTCAGAGGTACTCAGAGGCAAGGTTAACCGGGTTAATTTAAGGGAAGGGGGTTAGGGATGGAGTTGGGTTTGGTACCAAGGGATGGGGCTGGGTGGGGAGTTAGTCGCTGGAGGTGGGATCCCTTATCAAAGCCATCAGAAATGCCTTGTCGACAGCCATTCATTGGGCTAGGGTGAAATAAACTAACCCGCCCCCACAATGACTGAGTGTTGGGCAGATAACAGTGGGCCGTGGGGGTGCCCTCTCTCCTTTCTCTCCACGTCTATCACTCCTTACCCTGCCTCTCCATCTTTCTTTCCCGCTCCCTCTCTCTGCCTCTTTCTGTCCCTCTCTCTCTCTGGCTGGTTGTGTGACTGACGGTGGAAACAGAAAGCCTTAGTGTGGGAAGTCACTTGTTATCTGAGAGTCTTGGGAATCAAGCCCTCAGCAGAGGCTTCACTCAGCGCGCTAATGAAAGGTGGACAATTTAGGTGCTTTCGTTCCCAACATAGTTAGACCCCCCATCTCTGGTCTTCCTTCCACTCCGCCCTCACTCTCCTCTGCAGGCTCCCCCTCTGCCTTTCACCCCCAAACATTATTGCGATGCCATACCATTAGTCAGGCAAATTGTTTATCATTTTTTACATTGTGGAACTCCATACAGGGCATTCGGAAAGTATTCAGACCCCTTGACTTTTTGCACATTTTGTTACGTTACAGCCTTATTCTAAAATTGATAAAAAACTGAAATATCACATTTACATAAGTATTCAGACCCTTTACTCAGTACTTTGTTGAAGCATCTTTGGCAGCGATCAAAGCCTTGCGTCTTCTTTGGTATGATGCTACAAGCATGGCACACCTATATTTGGGGAGTTTCTCCCATTCTTCTCTGCAAATCCACTCAAGCTCTGTCAGGTTGGATGGGGAGCATCGCTGCACAGCTATTTTCAGGTCTCTCCAGAGATGTTAGATCGTGTTCAAGTCCGGGCTGTGGCTGGGCCACTCAAGGACATTCAAAGACTTGTCCTAAAGCCACTCCTGCGTTGGCTGTGTCTTGGCTGTGTGATTAGGCTTGTTGTCCTGTTGGAAGGTGAACCTTCGCCCCAGTCTGAGGTCCTGAGCGCTCCAGAGCAGATTTTCATCAAGGATCTCTCTGTACTTTGCGCCGTTCATCTTTCCCTCGATTCGGGCTGGTCTCCCTGTCCCTGCTGCTGAAAAACATCCCCACAGCATGATGCTGCCACCACCATGTTTCACCGTAGAGATAGTATTGGCCAAGTGATGAGCGGTGCCTGGTTTCCTCCAGAGGTGACGCTTGGCATTCGGGCCAAAGGGTTCAATCTTGTTTTCATCAGACCAATCTTGTTTCTCATGGTCTGAGAGTCATTTAGGTGCCTTTTGGCAAACTCCAAGCGGTCTGTTGTGTGCCTTTTACTGAGGAGTGGCTTCCATCTGGCCACTCTACCATAAAGGTCTGATTCGTGGAGTGCTGCAGAGATGGTTGTCCTTGTGGAAGGTTCTCCCATCTCCATAGAGGAACTCTGGAGCTCTGTCAGAGTGACCATCGGGTTCAATTCACCTCCCTGACCTAGGCCCATCTCCCCCAATTGCTCATTTTGGCCGGGCGGCGAGCTCTAGGAAGAGTCTTGATGTTGGCGTGATGGAATGATGGAGGCCACTCTGTTCTTGGGGACCTTCAATGCTGCAGAAATGTTTTGGTACCCTTCCCCAGATCTGTGCCTCAACACAATCCTGTCTCGGAGCTCTACGGACAATTCCTTCAACCTAATGGTTAGGTTTTTGCTCTGACATGCGCTGTCAAATGTTGGACCTTATATAGCCAAGTGTGTGCCTTCCCAAATCATGTCCAATCAATTGAATTCACCACAGATGGACAATCAAGTGTAGAAACATCTCAAGGATGATCAATGGAAACAGGATGAACCAGAGTTCAATTTCGAGTCTCATAGCAAAGTGTCTTGAATGCTTATTGTAAAGGCTCTGCCTACTTACGTCAGAAATGTCCAGATCAACTAACATTTTTTTAAACTAGGTTTTTAGCCAATAGCTTTTGTAGTAGTATTCAAAAGTCACTTAAATATCTCATGAATGCACATTAGACATGGCCAAATGTATATAATTGCAAGAAAATGTGTTTTAAAACTGCAAAATGTTCTCTGCACCCCATGAACAAAATGTATAGAATTGCAGGAAATAAGCTTTAAACATGCAACATTTCCTCTCCTCCATCAAGAGGTTGTGTGAACAGTTGTCATGAACAGTGCTTGTGCCCATAGAAATAGACGCGGGATGTTCCCCAATGCTGGAAGGGGAGGCCTGAGTGATACATTTTGGGAAGCCCTGATTTACATAACAATGGCTAACTGTGAACATTTTACATTTAAGTCATTTAGCAGACGCTCTTATCCAGAGCGACTTACAAATTGGTGAATTCACCTTCTGACATCCAGTGGAACAGCCACTTTACAATAGTGCATCTAAATCATTTAAGGGGGAGGGGGGTGAGAAGGATTGCTTTATCCTATCCTAGGTATTCCTTGAAGAGGAATACATGGGTTTACATCTTCAACATGGGTTTACATCTTCAACAGTTGATAACACCTTCTCACAAAGCAATTGTCTTGATTGTGTAGAAGTTGTTGATTATGCTCTTCAGAAGTACTCATGGTCAGCCCTAGCTATGGAAACACAATTTCCCTAGAATAACATCAGGATGTATACACTAGTGTAACACTGGTGTAACACTGGTGTTACAGTCCAACAGCAGCAGCAGTTCAGGGGCAGAACGACAGATTTGTACCTTGTCAGCTCGGGGGTTTGAACTTGCAACCTTCCAGTTACTAGTCCAACGCTCTAACCACTAGGCTACCCTGCCGCCCCAAATCGATAACCTGGCTATATAGAGAGGAAAGGGACTCAAATTCTTGCAGTGATAATTCAAATAGAACTGCAAAAGGCATTTGATCTGATGTATAATGGAAACTTCATGACTGGAACACACATAGAAGCTACACATAGAAGCTGAAAATGATATGCATATCTGTAAAACTCACGTATGGCCCTTACACTAAAGGGATTATCTCTATTCACACTTAATTTTCCAAAAATAAACGAGTCCACGAAGTCCACCTTTGATTGCCACGTTGAGGTTCATCATCTGCAGGTAATTGACTTCTCTCCATGTGTTGGTTCTAACAGTGGAGTGGAGTCCTACACAGCCGCAGCAGGCCTTGTGAATGCTGTAAGGTAAGACTTCGCCATTGGGCATCCGGTAATGGCTCAGCTCCCTTTGTGGTGGGACTGAGACAGGTTTGGGTGATGTGCAACGGCCCCTCCCATCCACTTTCACCTGTGATATTGTCTGGTGAGGGGTCGGTGAGGTGGGGGTGAAAGGGGGCATAGATGGGAGGGGATGTTTGAAGAGCAGGCAGTGAGCTGTCCCCACAGGGCATGGGTTCCTGTAGCTCGATATCTCAGCGGGCTTTGCAGGCCTCCAGAGAGGGGTTAAATGAAGCTGGGGCTGTCTGATGGACAAAGGCTGCAGGTCAGCGTCAAGCCCTTTGATCCAACCCTGGCCTCTTCAGGCCCCAGAACAGACCTTTTTGTTTCACCTTGCCTTTCTTTCTTCCCCAGGCTAGCCCCTTTTTCCCCCTCTCAATCTGCCGCTGACAATAGAGTCACTTACAAAGCATTGAGCGCTGTATGGTCTGCCAGTCACCAGAGAGAAGAGGTTTCAAAGAGAAGGCAGAGGGGGCTCAGTGTCTCCCAGGTCCCCAGTGAGGAGATAGATACAGACTCTTACAGTCCACAGGACCGAGCTGCAGACTCGCAAACGCTTTAGAGGACACAACAAAGACAGGGCATTATGGGGACCAAAGGCCACTGGTTTTTGGGGACCTGTGGAGGAAAAAAGAGTGGAATCAATCGACATATGCTCAAGTCACCCCCTATTGTGAGAATATTTAATATTTTCCCCCCTTTTCACTCTTTCATTTTGATTTATGTTGGAAGTTTACCTTAATGCAAAGTTGACGTAAAGAAAATACACCAAAGTATTTAGGGTTGTTATTTGACGAGGTAAAAAAAAAGGGGTATGAAGAAATACAGCTTTCAAAGCATTTTTTCTTTTGACGCTCTAAAGGGGGGAAGAATTTATCTTGGATCCAAATGCAGCTCTTCTGCAGGTGTAGTTAGACAGAGAACAAACATGGTTTGAGTTTGCTTCCCGCCCGCCTGTCCTGTCCCCCTAGCCAAGACATTCAGGTGGAGCTGGGCTCACTCCAGGCTCCCAAGGCCTGCTCGCATAAATCCCGAGAAGCACCTGACACTCCAGCCTCCTCCGGTCCCACTGTGCCTAAAGACCCTGAAAGTGTGAGACGATCACAGCCTCATTGTCATGGCAGATTTGTGTGCTGGCTGGGGCCCACAGAAGGAAAAGGCCATTTCATTTGAATGGTTGGCTTTCATAAAAGTGATCAAACTCAGTGGCTTAAAGCTAACTATTAGGTCCCTTGGCTGCCCTCTCTTGAACTCCACACGACCAAGACATGTCAGTGGACACATCAGTTAGTGTGGGTGAAAATAGAGACAGAAAGAATACATTTGCTTGTGTGCTTGTTGAAAGTTGACTTCTGCAGCAACTGCATTAGCAGACCAAAACTATGGTGAACCTGCCACATGTGAATCAGCATTCCTGAGAATGTGAGTTACGACGACTGGTGGTTGGAACCAAAACGAGCACCTGATTCGTGAGCCACCAACTATGAGCCTGTCATGGGCCGGAACCTTTATTTAACCAGGCAAGTCAGTTAAGAACAAATTCTTATTTTCAATGACAGCCTGGGAACAGTGGGTTAACTGCCTGTTCAAGGGCAGAACGACAGATTTGTACCTTGTCAGCTCGGGGGTTTGAACTCACAACCTTCCGGTTACTAATCCAACGCTCTAACCACTAGGCTACCCTGCCACCCTATCAATAGTGATGGTTAAGGATCTCGCTCATATAGCTTGGTTCAGAGATATCCACTGTTGTTGATAACAATGCATGTAGGTGTGTGTGCTTGCACGCATACGTGTGTGTGTGTGTGTGTGTGTGTGTGTGTGTGTGTGTGTGTGTGTGTGTGTGTGTGTGTGTGTGTGTGTGTGTGTGTGTGTGTGTGTGTGTGTGTGTGTGTGTGTGTGCTGGGGGGTAGAGAGAGGCTGGGGGCCATAGGGGTTAGCTGGAATGCGAGGCTTGTACTGGAGGCCTCTGTGGCGTTAATGGATTAACAGCCGGGCCTGGCATGCTAATGGAGATTGTCTATGATGTAATGAGCTTTTAATTAGGTCCCCTCTAAGCTTGACCCTCTTGTAATGAGGGGGGCTGGAGGGGAGGGGGGCAGAGCAGGGCTGGGGGGGCTGGTGATAGCACCCTGACCTGCAGGTGTGAACTGGCCGAGGCTGTAAACAGGGCTGGACATTCCAGGCATTCTCAGCTCAGCATCCCCTCTCCCCCTTCTCCCTGCCAATAACCCTTCACTGGCGTTCACTATGGGTGGACACACAGAGAAACAATTGGAGCCACATTTCATGCTCCCTCCAAGGTGCTTTTGCAGTTTGGCGAAATTAAAGGGGGAACAAATAAAAACTGTTTCTTTGTTTGTCTGACAGAGTTTTTCATTCCTTCATCTACTTTCAAAAGGGCAATCAATCTGCTGTTCTTGGACCTGGATTCAAATGCTGAAGAGATCAGCAGGAGGGGAAATATCTTATTAAATGTGTAAGATTCTAATCAGCCTGTCTTATTATATAACCTCTCTTCTCTTCCCCTCTGACTGCTCTCATCTGGGGGAGAATAAGGCGTCATTCATTTTACTATTACTCATGCACTCAGCAGCCTTAAACCCCTTCTCCCTCTCTCTGTTTCTCTCCCTCTTTGTCTTAATTTCTCTCTTCTCTCTCTCTCTCTCTCACTCTCTCTCTCTCTCCAGCTGAAAGCTGCCGCTTTGGCACAAAGTGGCGCACTGATACCACCCTTCAGCCCGCTTTTGACAGAACAAAACGCCTCTTTATTTCAGATGAGAGAACAACACTCACTGTGCCACTCAGCTTGCGGACTTGTAGAGGAACAAATCCATCTGCAGTCATTAGAAGTGCCCTGTGAAAGGATTCCAGGACTAATGCCAACACTTTTATTGCACTATTTATGGGCACTGCATTTGCACAATTATTTTAACAGGGGTTTTACAACGTGGCACTAAATGTGGTGTTGGACAAACTGTAAATGAGGAATGCTCTTAAGCTTGTTTTTCTTTTTTTCTTATTCTTGTTCCGTTGTTCTCCAAACATTTCACAATGAAACATTCGGTTCTAATTAAGAACAGTTGAATGGATGTACTGTAGGATGGTTGGTATTATTAAGCAATGGTCTTAGTCTTAATCAAAGAGAACGCAGAATGTCACAGTTGGCAATCTGAGGCAGCAGGTGTGGTTGGGTTTGGGGGACGAGGCTGCAGGGTGCAGGGGTGGGGGGTGGTGTATGGACTACCTGAACCAAATGCTCTGTAGTGAGGTGAAAAGATGCTCTGCACTGGTTGACACCTCTAATTCACACTGTTGAGCAGATTATGTTCCACTTACAGTGCATTCTGAAAGTATTCAGACCCCTTGACTTTTTCCACATTTTGTTACGTTACAATCTCCACACAATACCCCCTATTGACAAAGGCTTTTAGAAATGTTTGCAAATGAATAAAACCTTAAAAAGTAAGAAATATCACATTTACATAAGTATTCAGACCCTTTACTCAGTACTTTGTTGAAGCACCTTTGGCAGTGATTATAGCCTTGAGTCTTCTTGTGTATGACAGTACAAGCTTAGCACACCTGCATTTGGGGAGTTTCTCCTATTCTTCTCTGCATATCTTCTCAAGCTCTGCCAGGTTGGATGGGGAGCATCACTGCACAGCTATTTTCAGGTCTCCCAGAGATGTTCAATCAGGTTCAAGTCCAGGCTCTGGCTGGGCCACTCAAGGACATTCAGAGATGTGTCTTGAAGCCACTCCTGCTCTGTCTTGGCTGTGTGATTAGGGTCATTGTTCCTTTGGAAGGTGAATCTTCGCCCCAGTCTGAGGTCCTGAGGGCTCTGGAGCAGATTTTCATCAAGGACCTCTCTGTACTTTGCTCCATTTATCTTTCCCTCGATCCTGACTAGTCTCCCTGCTGCTAAAAAACATCCACACAGCATGATGCTGCCACCAACATGCTTCACCTTAAGGATGGTGCAAGGTTTCCATCAGACGTGAAGCTTGGCATTCAGGCCAAAGAGTTCAATCTTGGTTTCATCAGACCAGAGAATCTTGTGTCTTAAGGTCTGAGAGTCCTTTAGGTGTCTTTTGGCAAACTGAGTGTCTTCCGTCTGGCCACTCTAACATAAAAGCCTGATTGGTGGGGTGCTGCAGAGATAGTTGTCCTTCTGGAAGGTTCTCCCATCTCCACAGAGGAACTCTGGAGCTCTGTTAGAGTGACCATCAGATTCTTGGCCACTTCCCTGACCTAGGCCCCCCTCCCTGCGATTTGGCCGGGCGGCCAGCTCTAGGAGGGAGTCTTGGTGGTTCCAAACTTCTTCCATTTAATGATGAAGACCACTGTGTTCTTGGTGACCTTCAATACTGCAGACATTGGCTTGGTTTTTGCTTCGACACGCTCTGTCAACTGTGGGACCTTATATAGACAGGTACAGTATGTTCCTTTCCAAATCATGTCCAATCACTTGAATTACCACAGGTGGACTCCAATCAAGTTGGAGAAACATCTCAAGGATGATCAATGGAAACAGGATGAACCAGAGCTCAATTTCGAGTCTCATAGTAAAGGGTCTGAATGCTTATGTAAATCAGGTAAATAAGGTATTTCTGTTTTTTTATTTTTAATACATTTTCAAAAAAAACAAAAAACTGTTTTTGGTTTGTCATTGTGGGGTATTGTGTGCTGACTCATTTTAGACCAAGGTTGTATAATGTAACAAAATGTGGAAAAAGGGAAGTGTTCTGAATACTTTTCGAATGCATGTACAGTGGGGAGAACAAGTATTTGATACACTGCCGATTTTGCAGGTTTTCCTACTTACAAAGCATGTAGAGGTCTGTAATTCTTATCATAGGTACACTTCAACTGTGAGAGACAGAATCTAAGACAACAATCCAGAAAATCACATTGTATGATTTGCATTGTATTGCATGACATAAGTATTTGATACATCAGAAAAGCATAACTTAATATTTGGTACAGAAACCTTTGTTTGCAATTACAGAGATCATACGTTTCCTGTCGTTCTTGACCAGGTTTGCACACACTGCAGCAGGGATTTTGGCCCACTCCTCCATACAGACCTTCTCCAGATCCTTCAGGCTTCGGGGCTGTCACTGGGCAATACGGACTTTCAGCTCCCTCCAAAGATGTTCTATTGGGTTCAGGTCTGGAGACTGGCTAGGCCACTCCAGGACCTTGAGATGCTTTTTACGGAGCCACTCCTTAGTTGCTCTGGCTGTGTGTTTCGGGTCGTTGTCATGCTGGAAGACCCAGCCACGACCCATCTTCAATGCTCTTACTGAGGGAAGGAGGTTGTTGGCCAAGATCTCGCGATACATGGCCCCATCCATCCTCCCCTCAATACGGTGCAGTCGTCCTGTCCTCTTTGCAGAAAAGCATCCCCAAAGAATGATGTTTCCACCTCCATGCTTCACTGTTGGGATGGTGTTTTTGGGGTTGTACTCATCCTTCTTCTTCCTCCAAACACTGAGCAGTGGAGTTTAGACCAAAAAGCTCTATTTTTGTCTCATCAGACAACATGACCTTCTCCCATTCCTCCTCTGGATCATCCAGATGGTCATTGGCAAACTTCAGACGGGCCTGGACATGCGCTGGTTTGAGCAGGGGGACCTTGCGTGCGCTGCACGATTTTAAACCATGACGGCGTAGTGTGTTACTAATGGTTTTCTTTGAGACTGTGGGCCCAGCTCTCTTCAGGTCATTGACCAGGTCCTGCCATGTAGTTCTGGGCTGATCCCTCACCTTCCTCATGATCATTGATGCCCCACGAGGTGAGATCTTGCATGGAGCCCCAGACCGAGGGTGATTGACTGTCATCTTGAACTTCTTCCATTTTCTAATAATTGCGCCAACATTTGTTGCCTTCTCACCAAGCTGCTTGCCTTTGTCCTGTAGCCCATCCCAGCCCTGTGCAGGTCTACAATTTTATCCCTGATGTCCTTACACGGCTTTCTTGTCTTGGCCATTGTGGAGAGGTTGGAGTCTGTTTGATTGAGTGTGTGGACAGGTGTCTTTTATACAGGTAACGAGTTCAAACAGGTGCAGTTAATACAGGTAATGAGTGGAGAACAGGAGGGCTTCTTAAAGAAAAACTAACAGGTCTGTGAGAGCCGGAATTCTTACTGGTTGGTAGGTGATCAAATACTTATGTCATGCAATAAAATGTAAATTAAAAAAAATGTGATTTTCTGGATTTTTGTGTTAGAATCCGTCTCTCACAGTTGAAGGGTACCTATGATAAAAATTACAGACCTCTACATGCTTTGTAAGTAGTAAAACCTGCAAAATCGGCAGTGTATCAAATACTTGTTCTCCCCACTGTATATTGTATATTCTGCTAGACATTGAGTGCTATAGGGACACAGGGCTATAATCCTAAAGTTTATGTTGTGTTGACAGTTCAGTTCTTGTGGTTGGGACTACGCTATCGGCATTATGATAAAACATTTTTTTTGTGGTGGCCGTTCATTATTTATGACTGATAAGATCATTTGTAGTTCAAATGTTCACTGTGCAGTACTGTACCTCCATTCTGTTGCCCCATCTTTCAGGATGGTGTGACTGATAACTTAGCTGTGGGTTGAAAGACAGAGAGCTTTGAAAGGACTGGGGGGACAGTTAGTGACCCCAAGGTGGTAAGACACTCTCTCTCTTTATTCCTCTCCCTCTCTTTCTCGCTCTCTCCTAGTCCTCTCTCTCTCTCCCTCCCTCCCTTCGTTCTCTCTCTTCTTTTTGTAGCCTAGACTCATTAAGATCCTATAAAAGGGCTTGTCTTAATGAGGAGCTCTTTATGAGGTTCTTGTTGGGCCTCTGGGGGATAACCAGACTGCAGTAGGAAGTCATCTGTCTAGATGGCCTGCCCCTTTCCTCAGCGGTGGTCTGGTGAGCCGTAACCCCCCCCCTCCCCCCTCCAACATACACCCTCACCTCCCTCCTTCTCTCTTCCCTTCCTCCTCTCTCCTCTCCTTCAGAATTTATCCTGTGTTTAGTTATTCCTTGACATGATAAAAGTCAGCTGGTGCCTGTTGTGTAGGCAGGCGACTTGTAGTGGGTCTTAATTGCCTTCTTCCTCCCCTCGGCCCAGCCGGCTGCAATCTTTTACGAGGTCTGGGCCCGGCTGCGCTGTGTGCTCCTCACCCCTGGGTCTTCCTCCTCTTCTCCCCAGGCAGGTCATTGTGCCCCTGAGCTTTACGCCTTTTCCCCCCCTTATTCCCTCCTTCTGGTGGCTCGTCTGGGAGGGATCCATAAGGTGAAGGTGGACGCAGACATTGAGAGGTCCCCAAGCAGGCAGCTAATTTGGTTGTCTCACATGTAGTTGCTGTGGTGTGGTGGACCTGGCAGCCTGTTGATTTGTGTTTACTTTCTATGTAATTGGTACATTAGTTGAGACAGATGCAAGCTTAAACATAAGCTCTGCCAATAAGTCTAAGGACGAGGGAATCGGTCAATGCTGTTGGCCATTCAAAATAAGCATCAGTTTCAGCTTTATTAGAATCAATACTGTTTGATTGTGTGTGTAGCCTTGCTAGCAGCTATGCAGACAGAACTAGAATGTTTACTTATTTACTTAGGTGGCCAATGAGATTAATTGTATGTGTTGCTTCTAGCGATTAAAGCAGTGTTTATCAATGTCATGTCAGCCTCATTGAGAATGAGGGTGAAAACCTATTCCTTCAGATATGTTTATTTCTTGTTTAGAATTGGAAATGCTGCTGTGGGCAATTGCTGTAATCAAATTACTTTTCTCTTTTCCCTCTTTCTCTCTCTCTCTCGTTTTTTTTGTTCCTCTCCAAAAATAATTTGAGCCAGATTCTAAACAACTCCTGCTTAGCGTCATGGAGCTGATGTCACTTCCTGCCTGAGGCTGACTGTAGCCACTCAACTTCCTCCATTATTCATTCCTCCACTGCTCCCTCTGCTCTAAGCGGGTAGAGGAGGGCTCTGTTCTGGCCCCAGGGCACCCTAAATGGCCTGTGGTTTGTGATTAGGAATAGATACTGAATGTAAATGTGGGTATGTTTGTTGGAGAAACTTTAATTGGCCAGCTGCTTTGTATAACAATGTCTAAAGTTGTGCCTTTTATTTCTTGGCAAGAGATGCAAAGAGGGGCGGAAGAGAGAAGGGAGAGGCATAGCTTTTGGGAAATGGAATAATGGTTAGACCAAAACAAATTGTCTCTGGTTTCACTTGGATGCGTTCCTATTACCAGCCTGAGAGTGTCAGACAACAACAGCAGTAGAAATAGAGTCCAGAAACAAGGAATACAAAATAACAACCGTAGTTGAACTAGTAGATGGTGGTATAAGAAGATGCAAATGTATACTTCTATAGTGTGTTTTTGTGTGTGTTTGCAGACGTGCGTGTGAGTCATTTGGCTGGGGTCATGAGGTTGAAGGTCAGGTCTAAGGGTGCTGGTCCTAGATGGGGGATGTAGCTATAAGCTCCGAGACACGGACCTGAGTCAAAAGCTAAATCTACTCTTAAGTCGTAATTATGTTTTCTTTTGGAGGGAGAAATCTAAACATGTCCGTTGCTCAGTAAGGTGACCCTAGGTGGGGTCACGGTCTGGTCACTACGGGAAAGTCTTGTGTTTTTGTTACTGAAGCTTGAAACAACACATTTTCACTGGCTAAACTGGAGAGAAAAAGAGAGAGAGAGAAAGAGAGAGACAGAGAGAGAGAATGTTCTCTCCATGTTTATCACGACCACCAAGAGTTAATGACCTCTGGGGATTTAAACCAGTCTGGCTCTTCTTCCCAACATTACTTCTTCTCTCATAAATTGAAAGAGGGAGGCAACATTTCCTTCCAAGTTTTTCCTGCTAGGCTACTTCTCTAATTATTTATAAACTAGGGAGAGTTTAACGCAAAGGTTAGACATTCGGTACTGAAAACGTTAGACCATTGTTAGGTCATACTGTACAGTAGTAGTGACAGTTATTCAAAAGACAGTAGTTATCTAAGAGGTTACCAATTATACACATGAAAAGGAATACCAGAGTGCCTTGGTGAAGGCAAAACATAAATGAGACATATATATTTAGCGACGGGTGGGGCAGAGCACAACAGAGCAGCAAGTTGCCTCAAATGTTAAGCATTTTCATTTTGGGGGGGATCTTTCCACTAACACCTCCATGATTGTAATTACATGATACTTAAGTAACAAAATGTGCCACTTGAGTTTTTTTCTTCCCCCTTCGAGTATTTGACTCAAATTACATAATCAGTTTGTGTCTCATTCTCCTCTGACACCTCTCCCTGCCTGTAATAGCAGCTTGGTGTTATTACGGCTCCCTCTTTGTTGTTGACAGGATAGCTGTGATTAACGTGCCTTCTCCTGACCTCAGCTGTAGCCTCAACCTTCGTCTCATGTCCCCAGTACCTCTAATGGATCAACCTGTGGCCCCGGAGACAAGCCCTTGCCTAGCTCTTACCTAGCTCCGCTCGCTACCACTGGAAAAAGGAGAGGGAGGGGGAGCAGAAATGGGTGAGAAAGGAGGGTGGGGTATGGGGTGGCTAAGGTAGTTTAATTGTCAACTAATCACTTCCTATAACTTATTAGAGTTTCCACTGTTTCATGGAGAATTGTTTTGTGTTTTTTTATATTCATATGGAATTTGTGTAAACGGTGTGACGTCACCTTCTCCCACCCAATCCACCCCAGGGCACCAAAGAGGAAGAAAATTAGAGGGGAACTATCACATAAAAGACAGAGGCTTGCCTGGTTTCAAACAGAGTCAGGTGACACAAAGAAAAGCAGGTATTTATGGATACAGTCCATTTTGGTTGCTCAGTTTCCCGCAATGCCAACAAATTCAATTTCAATTACAGATAAGATATCCTGGAAGTAATTTGATTTTCCAACCAGGAGCTGTAATCAATTTCTCTTCAGCGAGGGCCGTTTGAATGGTAGGTGACCACAGAGCATGCTAGTTTGTCGACCGCACTAAAAGCTCCTCAGACTTCATACAGGATAAATTCTCCATTGAGAGATGGTGGATTAAAGAACAGGCCTGAAGCAAGCTCCCCATCTCAGCCCTTAAACCATCCACTGTTTTCTGTGATAACGTGTGGATGGGGACATGCGTGCATTCAAGGTGTGTGCCTAAGTGTGTATGTGTATCTGTCTGAGTGTCTGGTTGTGTGTACCCAAGTGTGTGTGTGTGTGTGTGTGTGTGCATCTATTTGTATTTGGCACATGTACATGCATATGTATGTGTTCATGTTTACCAAAAATAGCCCCAGCTCAAAACAAAGCTAGCGAGCAGCAGCCCCACAACCATTCATCCTTCCTTTCCATCAACCCCTATTGTCAGGTCTCCCTAAACACCAGCCCATCTTTACTTCAGAGCAGAAAACAAATATTAAACGTATGTTGGACTCACCCACCTCTTGCTAGCTACTGTGTATCTGCCTGCCTGCATGGTTTCCTTCCCTCACACACCCTTCTGTTCCTTCACGTCCCAGATATAATTATAGCCGTCCGAGGGATGATTATATGTTTACCCTGGAAGCTGGCCGGCTGCCTGTCCCCAGTCCCACTGGAGCTACGTGTCTCAAAGGGGTTCCTCTTGAAAAGCACCACAGAAAGAGGGACCAGTCAAAAATGAAACACATGAGTGAGTGCAGAGATGGACAGAGAGCAGCGAATCGTCCATGACTTTGATATAATATCTATTTTTATATATGGGCGGCTCTGAGCTACACTGAGCTGTCTGCTGCTTCACTTGAGGGAGCTGGTTAGCAGAGTCTCACCACAATACTGTTGGGAGTGGAGGACGAATAGGAGGATTGGGAAGGGATGGGGGGCGGCCTCTAAACTATAATACCAATGAATGCCCTCTGAAGACTAGAATACACGTATGTTGGTTCATTTAGCAGAAGGTTGAGATCAGATCAGAAGCCTGACTTACAAATCTGCTATAGTTAGCACATGGGAGTGAACACTGAACAATAGCATACATATATTGTAGACTTCCAAGTCCCTAAAAGGTTCAATGTCTCCTCCAACCCTGTTTCTATGCTATTTTTGATATACAGCTTTTTTCATAACCACAATCCACAATGAACTGTATTTTTTCCATAACCCACATAGCTGAATGCTAAGATGTAATTTAAGTTATATGTATAGATATATTATTATATTTTCTATTTAAACGGATAATAATATTGTTTCGTTGAGCCTTTACATTGTTAATGACTCGGCATCAAGGCAGAATTTGCAGACCGCTCTTTCACGTTGCCCAGCAATATCTATTAATCTGTCTATAGCAGCTACAGTGTGTATGAAGGAGCCTTTAGAGGGCGTTCAAAAGATCTTCATTCCATAACTAATTAACAACGCAAACTCTCCACAAGCAGAGGCGGGTAATAAAAGTCTAAGCCCCGGGGGGGATGTTTTACGACGGTCATACCATGGATCATTTTGCTATTGATTAAAAATGTTAGGACCCCTGTGGGTATAAGAAAAAATAGGAAGCAATTTCATTCAACTTTGAAATTTGCCTTTACTCTCAGCCTATAGAAACACATTGAATAACATATTCACACAAACAAGTTTGTTTTGAAGTATCTGTCCTATATCTGAAAGATATAAGATAGATCAAGAAAATATATCTATTTTTTCCCCATATTTAACCTCTTTTTTGAGCACTAAACTACTTTCATATACACTGAGTGTACAAAACATTAGGAACATCTGTTCTTTCCATGACAAAGACTGACAAGGTGAATCCAGGTGAAAGCTATGATCCCTAATTGGTGTCACTTGTTAAATCCACTTCAAACAGTGTAGATGAAGAGGAGGAGACAGGTTAAAGAAGGATTTTTAATCCTTGAGACAAATGAGACATGGATTGTGTATGTGTACCATTCAGAGGGTGAATGGGCAAGACAAAAGACTGAAGTGCCATTGAACAGGGTATGGTAATAGGTGCCAGGCGCACGGGTTTGTGTCAAGAACTGCAACGCTGCTGTTTTTTTAACGCTCAACCGTTTCCCATGTGTATCAAGTATGGTCCACCACCCAAAGGACATCCAGCCAACTTGACACAACTGTGGGAAGCATTGGAGTCAACATGGGCCAGCATCCCTGTGGAACACTGACGACACCTTGTAGAGTCCAAGTCCTGACAAATCGAAACTGTTATGAGGGCACCTCAACCAAAAATGAAAGAATATTACTAAATCAAATCAAACTTTATTTAAAGGGTATTTAACGTTTGATTTGATTTGATTTTGTCCTATTATTTAACTTTTGGGTAAGATGGAGACGTGAATCCAACATATGAATTATTCATTTGTAGACAAACTGGAATTAAAGCCAGACTAAGTCAGTGGCACAGACGTTGTTGTACGATTCAATCTTAGTCCTGTATTGACGCTTTGCCTGTTTGATGGTTCATCGGAGGGCAAAGTGGGATTTCTTATAAGCTTCCGAGTTAGAGTCCCGCTACCCCTTAGCTCAGTGCAGATGTTGCGTGTAATCCATGGCTTCTGGTTTACAGTTGAAGTCGGAAGTTTACATACACTTATGTTGGAGTCATTAAAACTCGTTTTCAACCACTCCACAAATTTCTTGTTAACAAACTATAGTTTTGGCAAGTCGGTTAGGACATCTACTTTGTGCTTGACACAAGGAATTTTTCCAACAATTGTTTACAGACAGATTATTTCACTTATAATTCATTGTATCACAATTCCAGTGCGTCAGAAGTTTACATACACTAAGTTGACTGTGCCTTTAAACAGCTTTGGACAATTCCATAAAATGATGTAATGGCTTTAGAAGCTTCTGATAAGCTAATTGACATAATTTGAGTGAATTGGAGGTGTACCTGTTGATGTATTTCAAGGCCTCCCTTCAAACTCAGTGCCTCTTCGCTTGACATCATGGGAAAATCAAAATAAATCAGGCAAGACCTCAGAAAGAAAATTGTAGACCTCCACAAGTCTGGTTCATCCTTGGGAGCAATTTCCAAACGCCTGAAGGTACCACATTCATTGGTACAAACAATAGTACCCAAGTATATACACCATGGGACTATGCAGCTATCATACCGCTCAGGAAGGAGACGCGTTCTGTCTCTTAGAGATGTATGTTCTTTGGTGCGAAAAGTGCATATCAATCCCAGAACAACAGCAAAGGACCTTGTGAAGATGCTGGAGGAAACAGGTACAAAAGTATCTATATCCACAGTGAAACGAGTCCTATATCAACATAACCTGAAAGGCCGCTCAGCAAGGAAGAAGCCACTGCTCCAAAATCGGCATAAAATAGCCAGACTACGGTTTGAAACTGCCCATGGGGACAAAGATCGTACTTTTTGGAGAAATGTCCTCTGGTCTGATGCACAAAAATATAACTGTTTGGCCATAATAACCATCATTATGTTTGGAGGAAAAGGGGAGGCTTGCAAGCCGAAGAACATCATCCCAACCGTGAAGCACGGGTGTGGGAGCATGTTGTGGAAGTGCTTTGCAGAATGAGGGACTGGTGCACTTCACAAAATAGATGGCATCATGAGGGAGGAAACGTATGTGGATATATTGAAGCAACATCTCAAGAC
Source organism: Oncorhynchus masou masou (assembly GCF_036934945.1). Lineage (NCBI taxonomy): Eukaryota > Metazoa > Chordata > Actinopteri > Salmoniformes > Salmonidae > Oncorhynchus > Oncorhynchus masou. Next base: position 29,273,808 of record NC_088232.1, read on the forward strand.
ATCAGTCAAGAAGTTAAAGCTTGGTCACAAATGGGTCTTCCAAATGGACACTGACCCCAAGCATACTTCCAAAGTTGTGAAAAGTGGCTTAAGGACAACAAAGTCAAGGTATTGGAGTGGCCATCACAAAGCACTGACCTCAATCCTATAGAAAATGTGTGGGCAGAACTGAAAAAGCATGTGCGAGCAACAAACATGACTCAATTACACCAGCTCTGTCAGGATGGATTTAGGCCCATTCCTCCTAACTTATTTTGGGAAGCTTGTGGAAGGCTATCTGAATCGTTTGAACCAAGTTTAACAATTTAAAGACAATGCTACCAAATACTAATTGAGTGTATGTAAACTTCTGACCCACTGGGAATGTGATGAAAGAAATAAAAGCTGACCTAAGACAGGGCATTTTTACTAGGATTAAATGTCAGGAATTGTGAAAAATTGAGTTTAAATGTTTTTAGCTAAGGTGTATGAAAACTTCCAACTTCAACTGTAGGTACATTGGGGCAAAATAGTATTTAGTCAGCCACCAATTGGGCAAGTTCTTCCACTTAAAAAGATGAGAGGCCTGTAATTGTCATCATAGGTATGACTGACAAAATGAGAAAAAAATCCAGAAAATCACATTGTAGGATTTTTAAAGAATTTATTTGCAAATTATGGTGGAAAATAAGTATTTGGTCACCTACAAACAAGCAAGATTTCTGGCTCTCACAGATCTGTAACTTCATTTTTAAGATGCTCCTCTGTCCTCCACTCGTTACCTGTATTAATGGCACCTGTTTGAACTTGTTATCAGTATAAAAGACACCTGTCCACAACCTCAAAGAGTCACACTCCAAACTCCACTATGGCCAAGACCAAAGAGCTGTCAAAGGACACCAGAAACAAAATTGTAGACCTGCACCAGGCTGGGAAGACTGAATCTGCAATAGGTAAGCAGCTTGGTTTGAAGAAATCAACTGTGGGAGCAATTATTAGGAAATGGAAGACATACAAGACCACTGATAATCTACCTCAATCTGGGGCTCCACGCAAGATCTCACCCCGTGGGGTCAAAATGATCACAAGAACGGTGAGCAAAAATCCCAGAACCACACGGGGGGACCTAGTGAATGACCTGCAGAGAGCTGGGACCAAAGTAACAAAGCCTACCATCAGTAACACACTATGCCGCCAGGGACTCCTACAGTGCCAGACGTGTCCCCCTGCTTAGGCCAGTACATGTCCAGGCCCGTCTGAAGTTTGCTAGAGAGCATTTGGATGATCCAGAAGAAGATTGGGAGAATGTCATATGGTCAGATGAAACCAAAATATAACCTTTTGGTAAAAACTCAACTCATCGTGTTTGGAGGACAAAGAATGCTGTGTTGCATCCAAAGAACACCACACCTACTGTGAAGCATGGGGGTGGAAACATCATGCTTTGGGGCTGTTCTTCTGCAAAGGGACCAAGACGACTGATCCGTGTAAAGGAAAGAATGAATGGTGCCATGTATTGTGAGATTTTGAGTGACAACCTCCTTCCATCAGCAAGGGCATTGAAGATGAAACGTGGCTGGGTCTTTCAGCATGACAATGATCCCAAACACACCACCCGGGCAACGAAGGAGTGGCTTCGTAAGAAGCATTTCAAGGTCCTGGAGTGGCCTAGCCAGTCTCCAGATCTCAACCTCATAGAAAATCTTTGGAGGGAGTTGAAAGTCCGTGTTGCCCAGCAACAGGCCCAAAACATCACTGCTCTAGAGGAGATCTGCATGGAGGAATGGGCCAAAATACCAGCAACAGTGTGTGAAAACCTTGTGAAGACCTCTGTCATTGCAAACAAAGGGTATATAGCAAAGTATTGAGATAAACTTTTGTTATTGACCAAATCCTTATTTTCCACCATAATTTGCAAATAAATTCATTAAAAATCCTACAATGTGATTTTCTGGATTTTTTTTCGGTCATTTTGTCTGTCATAGTTGAAGTGTACCTATGATGAAAATTACAGGCCTCTCTCATCTTTTTAAGTGGGAGAACTTGCACAATTGGTGGCTGACTAAATACTTTTTTTGCCCCACTGTATGTATGTACAGTCACTGTGAGGACGACATCATCGATGCACTTATTGATGAAGCCAGTGACTGATGTGGGGTACTCCTCAATGCCATCGGAAGAATCCCGGAATATTTTCCGGTCTGTGCTAGCAAAACCATCCTGTTTCTTAGCATCTGCTTCATCTGACCACTTTCTTATTGACTGAGTCACTGGTGCTTCCTGCTTTAGTTTTTGCTTGTAAGCAGGAATCAGGAGGATGGAATCATGGTCAGATTTGCCAAATGGAGGGCGAGGGAGAGCTTTGTATGCTTCTCTGTGTGTGGAGTAAAGGTGGTCTAGAGTTTTTGTCCCTCTGGTTGCACTTTTAACATGCTGGTAGAAATTAGGTAAAACGAATTTGAGTTTCAAGAGCGCGAAAAAAATTGTTCCTCCAGTTCAGTGTGAGTAATCGCTGTCCTGATATCTAGAAGCTATTTTCGGTCATAAGACACGCTGACACAAACATTATGTACAAAATAAGTTACAAATAACGCAAAAAAAATACACAATAGCACAATTGGTTACGGGATTGTAAAACGATAGCTATCTCCATCAGCGACACTTCGTGGCTGAGCCACTGTTACTCCTAGACGTTTCCACTTCACAATAACAGCACTTACAGTTGACACAGGGCAGCTCTAGCAGGGCAGAAATATGACGAACTGACTTTTAGAAAGGTGGCATCCTATGGCGGTGCCACTTTGAAAGTAACTGAGCTCTTCAGTAAGGCCATTCTACTGCCAATGTTTGTCTATGGAGATTGCATGGCGGTGTGCTCGATTTTATACACCTGTCAGCAATGGGTGTGGCTGAAATAGGAGAATCAACTCATTTGAAGAGGTGTCCACTACCTTTGTATATATAGTGTAGGTTGTAATCTCATTGATCAACATCTCAACCAAATATTACCCAATTGTCTACTTTGAAATGACGTGGTGTGCCCAGTGGGTAGTGTGTCACTAGATACTGCGATTTACATTGAACCATGAACCTCACATGGTTCACATGTTTTGGGTCTCAGCCTTGTCCAGGTTACATATTTGGATCTCCACTGCTTGTATATTTGTGAATGTTTGGTTGTAGACCGCTCTTGGTTTCCAGTTACCTCATTTCCCGAACAAGAACAAGTCAATAAATAGACACTCATACTGTATATAAAGAGACTTTAGTGCATGCAGAATGGTCACACACACTCACACAGTGTCTGTTTAGCTGCGGATATGCTGAAGCCCACGCATCCACACTCGCCTCAGTGCTGTCCTTGTAATGGCTAGTATCTCTAGTCCCTGAGCCCTGGAGGGACGATAAAAGCCAGGCTGTTGTGTTTTATCTGTCCTGCTGAAAGTTAGCCATTGACACATGCACTTTAGAGGAAGTGTCACTCACTGGGAGGACTTACCCATACCACGCTGCCCTGGGAGGGACAGACTGCAATGTTTCTGTCCCTCTTAGGGGTGAGCTCACCACCGACTTTGCTGGCATGGGCAACTGTTGCTCAGCAACATGATTTTTTTAAAGGGGAAAGTTGAAATAAAAAGGGGGGGCAACAATGCTAAATTTAAGTTTTTACCTCGGTCAATATTTTTTTGTGAAATCCCAATATCCAGTCCTCCCCATGCACCCTGCCACTTCACTTGAGCCACAATGACTCAACGTGTCTGTCCTGGTCTCTTTGCTTTTAAAATTGTTTCTGTATCCGTATTGTCCGAATATGATTCTTTCACAATCACCGACTTCACCAACGGCAACCTCACAAAAGTCAATCATGGAGAGCACTCTGCCTAATTTTACGGACAGACAAAAGGAACAAAACCAGAGTCAGTGGGGTTGTCTGCTGTAATTTGATTGCCGACAAGTGAGGGGAAAAAGGTCTGTCAGCTTAGCGACGATACCCAACAAAGTGCAAACTCATTGTAACCATCATAGTGCTCAATTGCTGGGTGACGGGCATGGGACAAAGGAACAGCAGGCTGCAGCGAGCATCACTGGGACCCTCCCTGCTCCCTCCACAGTGGTAATGACAGCCTAAGTGCGAACAGCAGGTGTCTTCCATTCAAGGCCGGGCAGGTTAATAAAGTTTCCTCAGAAAGTCAATAAACAAGGGCTTGTTCACACACTGGCTAATTGTTTTTTTCTTTTTTCCCCGTTTCACCCAGCTCTGTGTGGACAGCCGTGATGAAGGACACTGGCTGGTTCCCCTGGAGTCTCCGTTGAAGGCCCTCGCCATTTCAGCTCCCAGGGACCCCCCAATGAGCTCAACTGGGGTCCCTTTCGTGTCATTGCAAAACAGAGGTGTTTAACTTCCAGATATATCAGACGATGTTGAGTTTGCTAGCTGGGTTGCTGTTAAAAGAATTGGAATAAATAGAACTGTTTAGAAGAAAGAAAGTCACTTGTTAATCTGTGACTTTGGAGGGATATGTGGCCCCTTTGTTTATTTCAATGGAAATTCTTATAAAACACAGATTATCCTTCTTCCTCTCTGGTCTGGATACAGTTGTGATTGATAGGTATATTTACAGATGGTATTTCTTCCCTCTGTCACAGGAGGCTGCTCAGGGGAGGACGGCTCCTAGTAATGGCTGGAATGGAGTAACTGGAATTGTATCAACCACATGTAAACCATGTGTTTGATGTGTTCGATACCATTCCATTTATTTCGTTCCAGCCATTACTATGAGCCCGTCCTCCCCAATGAAGGTGCCACCAGCCGCCTGTGCTCTCTGTAACTTCGTAAAGTCGTCCGGCTTGTGTTCCATCCTTAATGAGAGCCAAGTAAACTACTCCTTATGTTTGAAAAAGCCAACAAAGCTCAGTACGTCTGTTCATGTACAGCCTTTATGAAGTCAAAGCAATATGCTCTGAGAGAATACCTCCGACACCACAACCACGCAGCAAATTGGTTCAGTTTAGTGAACCCTTGTTTGAGCAGGCAATAAGCAAAAGAGGAATATGAAATGATTTCTCAGCACATTTATCTTGATAAAAATAAAAGATGTAGAGGCGTAATAGGAACAACATGTTGGGTAATGAGGGGAACAGGGGATGATGGAGGAGTAGGACATGGATTTCCAGACATTCCTCTTGATGGGATTTCATGAAGAAAAGAATACAGCTCTCTCGTTTATTTGATTTTAGAGGTTGTGGTCGGGGAGAAAAAAGCAGGATAAATGCATGCTTCATCAAGGATAAATATTTCCACCCCGTGAATAAATGCTGGGAAGTAAACACAGGCCAGATTGTGACCAGCGGTAGGACGTTTGTGGGTATATCTGTTTACACGTTGCTTTGTGTGTGTGTGTGTGTGTGTGTGTGTGTGCGTGCGTGTGTAAACAAACAGAGAGCTTGACACACAGTGGACAAAACAGGTGCTTTAAAGAACAATTGTACTGTTTACGGTAGCTGTTACTCATCTTTATACAGATGTAAGATCTTAATCTGAGGCAGTTTGCAACAACAGAAAAGTAATCCTGCAGCAACAGGGAATGTGAATTATAATTATTATAATTAATGAATGTGTTTGTAGGGGTTGATCCATATTTTGTTAGGGCAAATCCAGTCTAAAATTTCAGTGGGATTTTTTTTCATTCAGCAACAAAAGATTGCCTAAATGAAGATCCTACATGTGTACGTGGATTGACTGTCAAACAGAGAGAAAGAGAGAGGAAAAGAGAAGGGGAAGAGAGAGAGAGAAGAAAAATGGTGAAGAAGTGGGATGAGTGGGAGCCTGTCTGATGCAAAAATGAACACATTTATAGCTGACAAGTTTGCTAAAAGGCTTCCATCAAAGTGAGTGATTTCCTCATAATCTTTCCTCTCTCTTCACATGCCAGAAAATCTGGAGCTCCTGCTGTTCTACTCTTCTCTTTCCAGTGACTGCTGACCCTCAAGGTAATCAACAACTCTCTCCCTTGCTTTGTGTGCGGAGTTGTTGCCAGAAGAATCTCTCATCCTTATTCTCACTCGCATTCAGAAAGCCATATGCTTTTGATACTGTGTGTGTGTGTGTGTGTGTGTGTATGTGTGTGTGAGAGAGAGAGAGAGAGAGAGAGAGAGAGAGAGAGAGAGAGAGAAGGGGGCTGTGTGAGGTACTTAGGGCAGAGCAGAGAGACACAAAGATGCAGATCAGCGGGTCAGAGTTCCTGGTGTTAGGTTTGGTCAATCTCCCGCTGTATCCACAAAGCCAGCAGCTCCCTCGCATTTCTGGAATGTCTCACATTTCTCGTCTCTCTGTCCTCTCGCTTATTATTGTTGAACTACTTAAGGTTCCACAAGCAGAGCCAAGATGTATTCCCTCCCTCTCTAGCCTTTTCTGCAGTGTCATTATCAGAAAAAGAGGTGAGATAAAGAGACAGTACAGATATAGCGACCTGAGGGAAAATTGAGATCCTCTCGACCAGGTCAGTGCAGTCAACTGGCCTCCATTTTGAGGCTGTATGATGTTCGGGCTATCCATTTTCATTTTGGTTTGAAATCAAGCAGCACAGGCACCAGTTCAAATGAATGATTTACAGAGGTGTACCTCTACATTTGGGAGGTAAAAGACAATGATGGATGATATTAAAAAATTATGGCTAACCTTCTGGTGATACTACAACTAAACTACGGCTAACTAAAGTTAGCTAGCTAGCCCTCTTTACCTCTGGTACTACTACAGCTAAACTACTGATGGCTACAGCTAGCTAGCCTGCTATTCCCTGTGAACACCCTGACTAATGGGGAATGTTAACGTGTCATCTGCTTCTGGGCTATTAGGAAAAATACCCTTCATCCCAGCTCCAGATTTATTCTTGGGAAGCTGAAAGTGGGGACAGAAAGTAACTCAACACTTTAGTGCATTATCCTTATCACCTCAGCTCCAGCTAAATCACCACAGTAATGGCTGCCATGTTTTCTTGCCCCACCACCTTCCTTTGTTATCTCCTCTCTCTTTCTCTTCCCCCTTCTGTCTTCCCCCCTGAGTTCCTATTCCAGTCTGCCCCACAGAGACTGAGCCGGAGCACCTGCAAGTGCTCACTTTGAAAGATGTTGCAGGCCCAAGAATGTGCGCAGTAAACACACGAGAGCTGTATTTATAATAAATCAGCTTTATGGCTCTCTGATGGAGGTGATATCAGTGAAATTTATGCAGAGAGACCTCACCGTCCTCAGCAAACAGCTGTGAGATAGCGCAACTGAACGGTCTGGGCTAGCACAACAGAGTTCTCTATGGGTGTAATTATCTGTACAGTTATCTGTGTCTGTCTGTGTGTCTGTGTGGGGTTGCAGAACAGTATTGGGCAGAGTTTAGAGAAAGACAGTTGTTTGAGGATAGATCAGCTCTCAGTGACCTTAGCTCCAAATGATCAGTGTCTGTGAATCCAACGATTCTCCACCTCGTCCTTCAGCGAACCCCTTAAACTACCACGATAACTGTGAAATGACAGTCAGGCAACACGCATCTCGAAAAATTGCCCTGAAACCCAAACAAAACACAGGCATGTAAACAAAAGTGGACTGAACCATACCCCAAAGCCACGACCCCCTCCAGCAGCCACAGATGGTTTGCTTCACCCCTGGCAAACGGACCGAAAACAAGTATAAAAGCAAATGATGTCACTTTTCTCGAAGCTGTTGTACCGTTTCCCATTACCAAATACATTCCCATTCCCATCATACCATGATGAAAGGTGACCACCCGCCATTGTTTGGTTTTCAGCAGATGCAGGCAACAACAACAACGGCTAACGCCCAATAGATGGAAGAATGTCCTAAAACACTGTGGAGTTACAAATAATCGAGTCAAAAATAACCACGTAAACAGCATATTACTGTGCTTCCCTGACGGCAACAAGCCTCATTTCCATTTAAGGTCAGCAGAGGGGTTTCTGTTGATGTATTGTCAACACCAGTCTCAGGGATCTCAAATTGAGGTTAATTTCACTATTTTGGTATCTCCTTGAAAATATACCAAAGACTTAGCTGTATCTGGAAGTTGAGCCAGATTAAAGGAAAGCAGGCGTCTCCCTTGGTTACCTCTGGTCAATTGTTAAGAAAGAAGGCTAATTGACCGAGCTGCTTTGACGAATAGGCTTCAGTGGTGGAAAGTCATCTTGTGGTTGAAACCTGGCAGCTCGTCCCTCTCTCTGCCAGGAGACTGTGTGTACTGTAGCTAATTGCTTGTGTTTCTTACTCAGGAGTGATAAATAAATAACAGATACACTGTCATAAAACGTTGGTTTTTTTACAAGCTGCTAACAGCTGGAGCCGTGCTGGGAGAGACACCATGGGGAACGCTGGTGTGTTCTGGATCCAACCAGCGTACACGTGGTGGGTTGGAGACCTCAGAGAAGGTCCTGGGTTGCCCCCTTTTCCCCCTCCTATCCTTCTATCCATCCTTCTTGTCTCACCTCCTCTTTCCTGCTGTGTTTCAGGCTCCCCACTGATGGCGCAAGGTACTGGAGGGGTAACCGATGGAGCAATGCAACAAATTTGGCAGTTAACCCAGCACCAACCGCTGCCATGTTTGAACGGTTGCCACAGTGACCAGGAGGCCCACACGGTGAGGTTTGGGCTTTCTGTTTTTCACACCCGTGGCACCAAGGGAGGAAAAGCAGATTGGGAAAGGAGGTGTTGGTTACAGTGGAACCGGAGACCTAGAGAACACAACACAATAAAACATGATGGGGAGAGGTGTTTCCAACTCTTAAAAGGAGGATCCAAGATTGGATAGCCTGTCCATCATTTCATCCAGCATGGTACCCTATCTCTACTCCCTGTGCTGTGAACCTTATCCAGAGTACTGGGATTATTTCAACTCATCCAAATTGTTTAGTATTGCCATGAAATACCACATAAGGAAAGGGGTGTCTTGAAATTGTATGTATGAAGCTGAAAAAGCAAAGCTTAGTTTGTGATATGCAGAAGACATGGTGGATCTATTGGCACAGATAAGGCATATAGTACATAAACCTATTAGTCCACACACACGCGCACGCGCACGCGCACACACACACACACACACACACACCTGCTCCCAGGCCCCTCAGCCGCTGCCATAGTAAAAGTGCATGATTTCTAGCTGCAGCCCTCTTAAGGGTCCTTCAGTTTAAAAAAATAATAATAATAAAACAAGCCTAATGCTTGTGAGTCATTTTGAAATCACCATTTTATAATTTATTTATCTTTTTATTGACAGCGGAAAATTTGTGTCATGTCAACTAGCCCCAGGGACCACTGTGAAAGTGCAGAGAGCAGAAAATGTGGCTTGAGTTAGCCAGGCGGATTAGCACTGAGTGCCTGACGAGGAAAACTACAATGCATCACTTGAAGGTTTACGTTTTTTCTAAAATGTTTTCATGTTTTTTTGCGGTTGTGCTTCATTAGGATGACCAACATAACATTCTGGGATTTTACATTGTGTGGCATGACAGCTCTAAGACTCATTCTGTGGTAAATGTTCAGCAACATGATGATTTTGACTGTGAATTCCAGGTAATGTGACTAAACCATGATGTTAAGGGCTTCTCAGTACACTTCAGCTCAGGTTGCAAAGTGCTCCCTAACCGCAGATTTAAAATCAGATGTATGCAATGTCATCAAAAGTCTAAATATTTAGTACGCATGGAAAGGGGGAATTTGTGCATGTTTAGAGCACCACCATTAGGTAAATGATCTGAGAATTTGTTATTGTTTTTGTTTTGGGAACAGTAATTGGTGACATGTTTTATCTGAAGCCTTTCAAATCTCTTATTCCTCAACATGGGGACAATTGTGGGAACTCCAACCCTCCAAATAATTTTTTACATTAAAAAAATGGTACATTTCAGGTTTGTTTGGTCTGCTGTATCTCGGCCTCTGTGGAAGTCACACTGTTTTTTGACACTTTTATCTGAATCCCACAGTTCTTACCTGTCTAAGAGTACTAAGCACGTGTTTATAGTTTTAAAACCAAAATGTACTTTATGAGGGTAGTATACAATATTATGTGTTGTTTAGAAAATGCCACCAGATGGAGGTTTTAACCTACACCGTTACTAGGTAAACTAAATAAACTGGAGGTGGACCAATTGTCATAGCATACCTTATAAGTGCAATAAATACATTTAAACATGGAGGCTGAAGAAATCACATACAGTAGAAGCATCGTAAATAAAACTGGATTTAGAAAAAAGTCAGTAGCGACTTGTACACATTTGCACTTATAACATAACTACACTCACGGTAACCACCTTAAAACTTGAAGCCTTTCTAGTGCTGTGGGGTGAACTCCACACTACAGTAGGGATCTGAGCTGTCTGTCAGGGTGCCATGCCCCAGGTTAGACTCAAGCAGGCAGGCAGGCAGGCAGGCAGACGTGTGGGGTAGACTGGATCCCACCCCTGAGCTGCAGCTCTCAAATCAACCCACAGAAAATAAACGCTGCACTGCCAAAGGGACTCGTTTATCAAATCTGAAATTGCACTCATAGGGCAAAATAACCTACAATTACCAGCTAGAAATTAACTTTTCAGTCAGCCATCCAGAAAAAGATCATAGGATATCCTACAAAAGGGAATTATTGTGAACCCCTGGCCTCCCCCTCCCACAACCCCATACATTCCAACAACTCCCCATTTACTTAGAATGTCACAAACCTGCAGTCCCATAAAAGTAGGGTGCATGTTTATGCATTTAAGAATCTAGTTGTAGATTCTATAGGCAGTCGCAGGATGTGTTTAGTTGGTTGCTTTCAAGGGCAAATCAGTGTGTGTGTCCCTTGGTGCTTTTATCTGAAAGTTTTCCTCCCAAACAACTTCAACAGACCCATACTTACATGGAGAGCTCTGTTGCTACCAGTTTCACCAAGATATTTAGACCGCTCCCCAAAACTTCAGCTTTTCCAGCAAAAGCAATTACGCGCTGTTGGCCCAAAGTAAAGTGGAGAGGGACTCTCTTTAAAGTGTGTAAAATTCCCTCCTTGTTTAATTATGTAGTGCTGGGTGGAACCTGGGGGCCTGGAACTCCATTCTACTTGCAGTGCTTTTTCCATGGCACACATATGCAGGGCATTGGTTCCCACGGAGAGATCGGAAGCATAGCGGATCCCAAACAAGAGGCTATGGCATTTCCCAAAGCCTTAGCTGCACGGTGACCTCATCGCCTGACCACCTACATCTCCACAAAATTCCAAGCATGAGGTTGGGCATCCTGAGTGTGGCATCCGACTGTAAACTGTGATGTCACGTGTGAGTCATCCACATCTGAGGCCTAGCTATGGGGACTTTACATTTTGACAAACCCAAGTCCCTTTCTCATGGTGGATTAAGGCTTTCCATTTAATTGTGTTGGAGGGGAATAGTTGACTTCTAGCTGACTTGGCGGTCGAACCTCATTTTCTTAGCACAATTTCTTATCAAATAATGGTATAGTTTTCAGAGGACCTGCAGCATATGAAACACACCCTGTAACAGCGCTATACTTACACACATACACACTTTACACAGTATATGACATATATTTCCTTTTGAGTCTTTCAAATAAAGCTGTCGTGCAATGTTGACATTTCAAACAAATTTGATTAAACAAATATCCAAGCTGGAGACCGCAAGTTTGATAAACAACTCAGTCACTCCTTATAAATGAATAAATGTATTGCTTTTACTACTGTTTTGATATATCCGTCGAGCCCCCGATTAATCACCGCCAGCTGCTTACACAATGTCTCTGTTTTCTGGTTTACAGAAAAATGAATGATCTGTAACTAAATAGAAACTTGATGTGTACATAGTCTCAATGCAGTTTTGCCAATATTCATTTTCACATTCCACGATCATCTTACAGAAAACGTTAGACATATCAAGAATGTTATAAGTATACAACAACGCACATTAGACAGTGAGCCAAGCCACAAGTCGATGTATCTAGCAGCAGTGTCTTGCTAACCTTGCTGACAGAACCAGAACAAAGGGTGACAATAAAGATGTCATCCCTTCAACTATTCAAAATCTGCAGGTCACTGACTCTGATGTTGAGGCCTGAAAACCCTGCTGAAAAAAAAACCGGCATAGACCACTGGTCCAGCATAGGTGCTGGTTTTGCTGGTGACCAGTCTTCACAACATTTTTCGTGGTGCCTTTGTTATGTTTCTGATGTGCCTTCGATGTGTTTTATGGTGACCAGCCTTTGCTGTGTTTGCTGGTGACCAGCCTTTGCTGTGTTTTGCTGGTGACCAGCCTTTGATGTGTTTTGCTGGTGACCAGCCTTTGCTGTGTTTTGCTGGTGACCAGCCTTTGCTGTGTTTGGCTGGTGACCAGCCTTTGCTGTGTTTGGCTGGTGACCAGCCTTTGCTGTGTTTGGCTGGTGACCAGCCTTTGCTGTGTTTGGCTGGTGACCAGCCTTTGCTGTGTTTGGCTGGTGACCAGCCTTTGCTGTGTTTTGCTGGTGACCAGCCTTCACTGTGTTTTGGACACTGGTGCATAAACTAGTCACCAGCAAAGCCAGCATCGTCACATCCCAGCTAACAGATAACTTTCTGAGAACCATATGTTTCTTTAAGATTGGTGAGAGTGAGGTTGTCCTATGGTTATTTTGCACACAACCTTCCCACAACATTCTAGAAATAGTGCAATATATTTGCTTGGCTTTGGAACATTCTCAGCATATTTAAGGAATTTGACAAAATAATGTTATTTTCTTGATATTTCAATACTTTAACACAATGTTTCCTAAACGTTCAAACATGGTTAAATTTATTAAAAAATGTGGTAATGTTCTAGAAACATTCTCCAACTGGTTTGACATTGGAAATGTTCTCAAATAGTTCAGAGAATGTAAAGAAACAATGTTCTCCTGTGGGAATGTCAATACTTCAGCATAACATTTCCACCAGGTTTCATCATGGTTCTAATGTAAGTGATTTTTTCAAATTGTTTCGAGGGCGTTAAGAAAAAACCTTATTCTCTGGCAATTTCAGTACTTCAGCATACCATTTCCTACAGTGTTCCTCGTGGCTCTATTTAAAGTCATGATCTCCGAACATTAAGAAAACTTTCCATATAAACCACAAGACAACATTAGTAGCATAAAAAAGTGATACATTACTCTATCAGCGTCAACAAAACTCTCTCTATCCCCTATCTTGTGAAGTGTGTTCAGGTGTGTTGGCCGAGCCTACTAATTGGCCACCCCTAATCTTGATGAGTGCTTGTTTCCTTTGAAATGGGGTCTGTTTGAACAGGCTAAATAGAACCACTTTGCATGCTAGCTCTATCCTGGTGGCACAGTGGACTAATTCCATGGATAGAGAAGATTATACGGTTTGAATCTCAATGACGCCGTGCCATTATCATTTTTTTCATGTATTTGCATGATTAATGCCTAAGCAAATTAATTTCCATGTGCTCTATCTGTGCTTGGAGTTAGAAACAGTTAACCCAAACTAAACTAGAAGTGTTTTTAAGTCTTATTGAAACATTTAGTGAAAGTTTTAAGGAAGATTAAAAACCTCCAAATAACCTATTATTCCCATTCTCAGAACATGAATAAAACATCCCATGAAAACGTTCAGGGAACCATAATAAAGCTTTCTCAGGACCTCATAGCAGTCTAAAAATGTACGTTCCCAGAACAAGCAAAAATGTCACTTTCTGGTTTACCGGTCAGGAAACTTAGTGTATGGCTTTGTTCCCAGAACCAATAGGAAACCAAAGATGTACGTTCCCACAACTTCCAAGGAATTAAATGTACTATCTTGGATCCTACTGGCTTGCAAAGTGATGTTTAATTCCTATTGGAATCCAGCCAGAGAGGGGATATCCAACAATTGGAACTTTTCTTCACCCACAATATGCATTCAGAATGACTGCCAGGGCTAGAAAAATATATAAATGATACTACCCAAACCAGATCAACTGGAACAGCCATTTCAGTAAGGGGTGCAATAAATCCAACTAAGAGATTGGATTAGTTTAGAAACATGTATGTTATTGATCTTGTGTAGCATAAGATTAATTAATCCATCAATGTACATGCAAAAACACAATAAACAAAACATATATTGAAACAAACAATTACAAAAATGAACTGCAATAGAGCATGCTGGGAAAAATGATGTCGGTGGGCATGATCAGACTAGCTTGACCAGCTAGATCAGCATTCTCCAGCATGGACCAGCTGGGTCACCAGCATACCAGCATCCCCAGCACAATGTGTGTCCAAAACAGAGTGAAGGCTGGTCACAAGTATCCAAAGCACAGCGATGACTGGTCACCCATGTCCAAATGACATCAAAGGCTGGTCACGAGCAAAACCAGCTAGACCATGCTAGTAAACCAGCATAACCAGACAGACCACGCTTGTCAGACCAGCTTGACCAGCTAGACCATGCTGAACAACCAGCACAGACCAGCAAATACCATCATGGACCATCTTGAAATGAATGTTGATCTATGCTGGGGGTGTTTTCAACAGGGAACTGAACACTGAAACCCATGAAAATAAAAATGGAACCGTTCCTGGTGCTGCCCATGAGTTTGACAGGCCCGGTCTAAATTGACAGATGGTTGGTCCCCTACAGATGGAAGTAGCAAGTTCATATGAGCAGTCCTCCATGTCCTATCCCAATATCCATGATGACCCAACTTGCTGTTCTTCTCCTCTCCTCTGATCTTCTCCTCTTTCCCCTATCCTCTCTGCTTTGTGTCCCATCTTCCTGCCCACGGTTCGCCCACACTGGGATGTTAGCATATTCTGACTGCTTGGAATTCCTTCCTGCCATCTTAGGAGCGCACACTGCGTTTTAAAACTTGCTGGGCCCTTTCAAGTTTTATTTGAAAGTATGTAGTTACATTCTTGAAAGAATAACAGGTCCCCGGAGTGATTTATACAGAGTATTAAATGTCAAGGTTTGAAAAGACATAGTTAACACTCGCTCATCCACTTAAGAGCTTCTCAATGGCCTAAAATGTTCAGGGGGCTTTAGGCTATTGATGTGCAGTAAAAATGAATATGCAGAGAACAAGAAAAAGAGGGAGACAGAACAGAAAGAGGGAGTATGAACTGACTAGCTTTCATGTAATATCTTACTCAACCAATTTGAGTCGCTGAAAAGTCCATGGGGTTGGTCCACGGTCTATTTTGGATTCAAAAGATTATATGCTTTTCCACAGCCAGTGCTTAAACTATAACATAGATGTAGTGTAGAGTATATCAATACCGTAGTTCCTGGAACTAACTGAAGTTCAGTTACTTAAGACGTCCTACCTGCTGCCATTGCTGTTCTGCTGGCGCTCTAGGTCAAAAGTCAAGTGCCATGTTTACTTTTGATGGTCTGTGACCCTCTGGTAATTCGATTAGGAAAACTTTGCCTTTGGAATGGAACTCTGCTTAGCTTTTGTCAGTGAGACAATTCTGCTGGATGTATGAACAGCTTTTTGTGCTGAGTTACTTCTCTTAAGAAATCTGATTGGTTGACTATGAGACCCTTTAAGTAAGTTGATTGGTTGACTGACTAGGATACTCCAGAGATCCTGCACCGTGTAGGGCCGTGGTCACAAGGCAATCTGTGTTCTAAGCTATGCTAGCTACTCCATTCTACTTTACTCCCCTCTATCCCAGTCTATTCTACTCCACAGTGGACAATAACACCATGGCTCTTTATTACAGAACAGTAGGACTCACTGGGCTGTTTGTTCTACTCCCTCCTGGCTTAGCTCTGGCTCTTAGGACCCCAAGTCTAGGCCATTTCAATTCCCCTCTCTGATTAAAGAGGTATCTCTAAGCGCCAATCCAAGGCCCTGATAAAAAAAGCTTTTTAATCCATTGAGAAAGTCTCCAAAGCTCACTAGAGCTCTGGCATCAGGCGTTGCCCCACTCAGCCAGGGTCTGGACAGTGTTGTGGCAAAAGTGTCTCATCCCTCTGCACTGAGAGACGGACCTAAAAAAAGGCTAGGGCTGCCACTCACTTGAGCGGTTGCCTTTGATAACATCTGCATGGAGGAGCTTTGAACCAGCGACAACAGGAGATGGAGGGACATTAAAGACCTGTCACTCACTTGGCAAAAGAGTGGCAAACGATTCCAATCATCTACTGACCCAAGTTCAGTCACAGTACCCGAGTTTGACTGTTGAACATAGGGTGTGACAGGGGTTATAAGATATTTTGGGGTATTTCGGTAAACACTTACAATACTTAAAATGATTTTTTTTTAACAATACAAGCTGAAGCATCTGTTCGATTTCTGACAAAACATTTCATTTTACTTTCTTTTGACTTGCATGTCATCGAAACCTTTAGGATTTCAAAATTCCAAATTCTATTCAGTGCAAGTGACCTCAAGCGGAAAACATTTTCCACGTTAGCTCGACGATGGAAATATGTTTATCAAAATAAGGCTTTCTTGCTAAAACTATAGTTTCAAATTTACATTCACGTGGATAAAACATTTAACCGTGACTTAAAACTTCAACATTCAGTGTAAAAGCAAACTGATGGTGTTTATTAAACAGTGTTTTTCAGCTGAAGTAGACAGGCCGGAAGAGGCAGTGACCTCTCTTTGTTCTAACCAATCCAACATCCATCCCTCTTCATTTTCTTTGTGTTTACTTCTACGTTCATGAGTTTACATGCCAATTCCATTATAGGGATTAAAATAGTTTGCGCAATCCCTCCTCAACTCCTCACCACCACCCTCTTTCCCTCCCTTTAACCCCTCCCGCCACTTACTGGCTTTCAGATCCATGGGTTGAGTTAAGGGATTACTGGCCAAACGCGCTGTAGCACAGACCATTACCCAGAAATAGGAGATGGCTTGGTTGAAGAATGTTCCAGCGAGAAGCCTGGGACCTATAGTGAAAGCTATGTTTGATCAATTGCCGTGGCACGTGTCTGCACTAGTGAATACTTCACTAAACATCTGAAAAAAAGAAAGAGAAAACTAAGGTGTGTTATGACACGGGGCCAGGGGTCTGCACTCCCAGGTTACCTTTGAGCTCCTGTTGATTATGGGCTGGCGTTCACAGGTGAGTGGCTCCAAGCGGGATTTAGAGACTCATAGCCGTGGAGGTGAAATCATCCACTCTCTCACCAAAAGCACCGGCACAGGACTGTTGACCTTTTCAATTGCCCAATGGCAGATGCCACCTGATGACTCAGCTCAGCATGCTCACATAAAAAGAGGAATGCTACTGCAATAAGCGAAAAGTAAAAACAAGCATGACCAATCTTTATAAAGAACAGAAAGTACAAAGTATGGCTAATGGGGTATTTTCCACATCAGTTTGGGGGAGAAAATTGACTGCGGTCCCCTCCCTGACTGTGCAATGGGTGATGGTTCAGCCAGTGCCTGTAGGGCTGAACCACCTAGGGTTGGTAATCTCAGAGGGATCTAATGGGGCTCAGTGGGGCTAAGCCCGGTCAATGCCTGGGAGTGGACCTCCATTAAAGACCCACAGCCAGGTGCCCTCAGCCCCATCAGGCCTGTACTGTGGAGAAATCCCACCCCAGCAAAGCTCTTATCCCTCCAGAGTGGGAGGATCGAGGATCCCTATGGTCATCTGAAGTCCCCTGTGGAACCAGAACATCTAGTCCCTCCACTTCTCTCCACTCTCCCTGCCAACTGAAGGAATGGGGTTACTTTATTTTCTTTTGTTTCCTCTCTCCAAGCATGCTTGTCTGCATTTCATCAGTTTGTGTTATTGTGTGATACACTTGATTGACTCATCAAGCTGAAAGGTTTCGGAGATAGGATTGATCCCAAACAGGTCAAATGTTCTGGAAGAGCCCGTGCATAAGGAGGAAATCATTCACAAATAATGCACGGAGCTGCTCTTCCTGCTGGGGAAGGCCTGCCCAGTCCAAGACCTCTCCATCATGGATGACAACTCCACAGTGTCCCCCTCCCAGAGTTCAAAGAACCTTGGCGTGACCCTGGACAACACCCTGTCATTCTCTTCAAACATCAAAGCAGTAACTCGCTCCTGCAGGTTCATGCTCTTCAACAGTGGTCACCATCCTGTCGATTGCAATCAACTGGTCGATCTCCAAAGCATTTGTAGTCGATCACCAAACATTTCTGTAAAAAACAATAACAATAAAGTCTTGCGTACCTATTTTTTTTTTTAATTTGGAGCTGTTGGCGGTAGGTGTACTTGATTCAGCAGCCCTAGCGCCGGGAAGGCAGTGTTCCCATTTTGAACCATTTCATGTGCCTGAAGGTAGAACTTTGCATACCCGGCAGGCCCAGAGAGCAAATCAAGTGCACCTATAGACCTACCTCTGGCCAATCAGATAGCTGTTAATTTTGGCAGCTTGTGTCTTTTTTAACAGCAAGGAATATTTCCCTTTCTCTGGTCATAAGAGTAACAACATGAATTGGCGCATGTGGCAGAAATAATGCAGTGTGACTTGAGTTTCGCCATCAACTGGAAGACTGTGTCCCCTTTTCTCAGCGGAGGGAGAGAGAGTGGAAGGTCGGTGAGTCGAGTGAAAGGCAGCTTCACTGCTGCTCTCTCCCTCCCTCCCTCCCCTCAGACTGACCATCAGATGCAGGCCATCAGTCCAGTAAAATCAAATCAAAAACAAATCATTATGTTAAACTGTGCCTCACAAGTAATACAACAAATTACCTATTACCACTGCGATCATATATCTACAATTTGAAATATAATTTCAACATGAAATGGCTGACAATTTCTAAATGGTCTGAGAAGAACAACATTGGCAGGGCAATACAAGCATAGTCAATATGCAGTGATAATGTATTGAGCATTTAGCCTACTGAACAAACCTCATTGCCACAGAACTATTTTTAATGGGTTAATGTTGCATTAACATTAACCCGCTCAGGTCCTAATCCAGGCACTTCTCCTCTCCTGTCTGGACTACTGCAACACTCTGTTGGCTAGGCTCCCTGCTTGTGCCATCAAACACCTGCAACTTATCCAGAACACCGCAGCCCGCCTGGTGTTCAACCTTCCCAAGTTCTACCATGTCACACCACTCCTCTGCACACTACACTGGCTTCCAGTCGAAGCTCGCATCCAATACAAGACCATGGTGCTTGCCTACAGAGCAGCAAGGGGATTTGCACCTCCCTAATTTCAGGCTCCGTGCAAACCCTACACCCCAACCCGAGCACTCCTTCTGCCACCTCTGGTCTCTTGGCCATCCCACCTCTACGGGGGTCAGCTCCCGTTCAGCCCAGTCAAAGCTCTTCTCTGTCCTGGCAATGGTGGAACCAGCTTCCCCCTGAAGCTAGGACAGCAGAGTCCCTGCCCATCTCCCAAAAACGTCTGAAACCCTCCCTCTTCAAAGAGTATCTTGAGTGAATCCCACAGCCCTCTGAGTATGTCCCAAAAACACAGCTTACTGCACCGATTAGCTGCAGATGTGCATAACCACTTCGCATGGAGATTTATGTCTGAGGCAAGACATTCATTATTTAACCGTGCAATAAACTTTACATACAAAGCCACAAGACACTGGATGCATACAAGGCAATATGTAATAACTGGGCAAAAGTCAACGGCACGCCAACAGAAACCACTTGGTCGACTAATGTATGACTACAGGGGAAACTAAAGTAAATGCAGCGTGAGAAACAACGGCGGCCATTTGCATTAGTTTCTCTCGCCAGCATATCCTGTTTAGACCACTGTTCAATCTCAGCCTAATCCCCTCGGTCAGAGTACATTTCTCAGGATGCTTACGTGACCCCGGCCAGAGAACCAGAGAGATCCAGAGCAGATTTAAGGCTTTAAGATTAATTATTGCCAATTTCTCTGCCCCGCAGTCTTAAAAATATGTGTCTTAAAGACTTAACTGTTATTGAAGGGCTGTGGGGTAAGGTGTAGCAGCAACGCTTGTTTAACAATTACCCAGTCAACAAGGATTTTTCAACCATGGAGATTTTAATGTGAGGTAGCCTACATCTTTTTTTTCTTTTTTTTATCACACCATCTTACAAGCTTTCATTCATTTAGTCTGAGGGTTTCTTAATATGTGGAATATTTGGAAGAAGAAGTTGAAAGGAGTATTCAGGTGAATATTCAGGTGAAAATGTAGCAAGACACTTCCTATTCCACTGTCCATGGCACGCACATTTTGTCACTCCACACGGTAGTCCTATAACGTAGCCTATTTCAAAACCATTTTAGAAGACCTGTGGAAAAAAGCTTCCTTGAACCCCAGATGATCGTTTCCATAGGAACACAGTAAACAGATAAACTGAGGAAAGGGAACAGATAGTTTATCCATTGGCAAGGAAAGACATTGAGATTGAGGAAGAAATAGAAAGGCGTAATGGACACGCAATTGTGCCGTTATTAGCTATGTGATGGGTCTAATGTGGAGTGGAAGTGTATTCATGCAGCTCCGCGCACATCAGTCAAAAAATACATATTGAATGGACAATTTAGGCTATGTGGGGTGGTGTGTCGACCAGATGCAGTCAAAACATAATAACGCGCTCATGCTTTTAAAAAAGAACGCACTAAAAGGTTTGGCATTAAACATTTATCTGAATAATTAGCAGGGTAGCAATGTTGTATTACATATTTCAGACAAATTACAGGTCGAAATGCAATTTAAAAAATAATATTAGAAAGTTTCAACTCATTATTAGTCTGAAACATATTGCGCATAATGTGTTTCTCTTCGAGAGAGTGGAGGGGGTTTATCTTAGGTGTTTGAAACAGCGGAATGGGGCGGAATGGGGGTGGGGGTGGAGGGGGTTGGAGGAGGCATGAAGGCTAAATAGGGCGGACACATAAAAACGGCAAGGGGCAATAGATGCATGATCAGTTGGAGAGTACGCCTGTCCTCGCAGTGTTCCGCCCTCATGAACTTCTGGAGATAGGAACCCCGCTGCAAACATACATCTACCGCTTCGGTCATCGTCTCGCCTCTTGTTTTTTTTAGAGTGGTCGTTCAGGAATTAATGTTCCGAAAGCACCACCGTACCTCTCCATAAATTAATTCGGCGTTTGCAGTACATGCTTTACACCTGGACTTCCATTGCGTGTGGAGAGCTCACACTTTCTTTTGTCGTATTTACTTTTCTCGAGGATACTACCTGTACCCCTACTGATGGTAAGCCCCGCTCAACTTCATATCTGTAGCATGTTCGATAAATTGACATAACAATATATCCTAGAACATTACATCTGTCCATGTACCGTACAGGATTAGGCTACAAAATTGCAGAAGGCTCAGACGGGCCACATTTAAAAACAAATGTAAAGCCATTTTACATGATTGAAATAGCAGAATTGAGAATGTTAGCCTATCAACAAAGTATAATGTTCGTGATACTGAACATTAAATGTATCCCATTGCATTTAATCGGATTACTGAAACTACTTCATGAAAATAATTTGATCCGAAGTGAAATACATTGATTAAGGTATACCTGACGCACGCTAGGACAATGGTGTCAGTAAGTGTTTAACAGAAACAACTAATGAGGTACTTTTCTGTTAAAGAAGGTTACGAATACTTACTTTTTGAGTTTTTAACTGTTGTAACTTGCATAAATAGATTATGATATTTTTTGTGGTTGTTGACAAATTGGCTCTGGGTTAGACACCTGCACGAACAGTATTGTGCGCGTATTTTCTATTTTGTAACCGTTTGGAATGGCTACCCGCATGTTTTCATCAAAACATTTATCTCTAGGTTGTTACTGATTTGTCCGTTTTTGGACTGAGTCCATATGTAGGCCTATAGTCGAAGCCTACTTTTATTGATTAGACACCCCTGGACAAAGAGACACTGGTCTTCCATGCGTAAATTTAGCTAAGTTCCTCAGTTCAATTAGGCTATTAAAAAAAATATTAGGATCATTTCTATACCCAATGGATATTTAAGAACAAATGCCTGGATTTAAAACGTAATGGTAACGTAGGACGAAGCTATGTAGGACCATTAAAAAAAAAATCTATACCGCTACTACAAACACATGGCTTACACACACAAATTCATAAAAGTCTATGTAGCCTATCGAATTTAGACGTTTTTGTAGAAAATCTCATTAATACAATGAGGGACAGCAGGTTTACCGTAAATATTTACAGGACTACAGGCTCAAACTGACCTCTTCGACGCATGTAGCCTTACCTTCGCACTGCTCAATCCGCATCCATTTACACTAGCCTATTCCAAATGTTTCAATCATTACATTACTCGTTTGTTTGAATTAATGATTTGATGACTAATGGCTCCACCAGAATTCCACAGTTTACAGCAAGTAATTCTAAGAGAAGATTTGGGCATGGAGCTGACAGTAAGAGTAAACGTATCTGTTCTTAATTTTGAGAAGTTGGCCTCTTTGCTAAGTACAAACAGACCGATGCTTAGGCCTATTGCTTAAAAAGAAGAATAACAAACGAAGAAAGGGATGAATACAAAATGTGATCATTAGCGGTTATAGATTTATCATTCAACGATGAACTATGAACCTGCCTTGGCACAAGCTTCAATAATTTTGCTGTCACATCAAACTGTTTCTTGGCCCTAAAGATATGGCCATTCACTTTCATTACAACTTCAATGGGGAAAAACACTACATAATGTTTAATGAACTGATAAGAATGTTAAAATATAAAATGCTAATTTGACAGATCAACTGATAATTATTGACTGTGATTGGAGACACAACTGTCTTCAAAACCATGTTGCTGCTGTTCTTGTACACAACTTATTGTCAGAAATGAGTAGAGCTATCAGGCTTTACTTTCAACCAAGTATGTACCTACCCATCGAGTGTACCATGGTTTTTAAAATGAATTTTTAGAAATCCACTCTACAAAAAAGAAACATGGAATATGAATGCTTCTGTGAACTTAATGGCCCCCCTGTCAAATTCCTCAGGAAACACATCTAAAGGGCCATGTGCATAGTCTGATCACATTATCTCTGGTTAGAGGGAGAGAGAGAAAAAGAGAGGGGAGAGGAGTCAAATAAAGGCCTAGGGAGGAGGACTATGCCAGACCAGAGGAAGCAAACTGCCCAGGCTTAATTGCACCCTGGGCAACAATACATTCATTGCAAAATATGGCGCTGTCCCTTGTTCGGTTCAAAACTCAGACTTGGAATTTTGCGCTTTCTCCCGGACTGTCCCTCTCCGCTACTTTAGGCCTGCCTCACAGCTGATGAGCTGAATAACCCAACACAATAAAAGGGTTCAATCATATAGTTATTTATCCTTTTAGACACCCTCTTATACAGTAGTTATTACAATATACGAGCAGAACGAGGAAAAATGTGATGAGCATCATTGTTGGTTACATCCCTATATGCTCTTTAGATCAGCTGGCACAGTAATTTTATTTTACATTTGACTCATTTAGCAGGCGCTCTTACCCAGAGCAAATTACAGGAGCAATTAGGGTTAAGTGTCTTGCTCAAGGGCACATCAACAGATGTTTCACTTAGTCGGCTCAGGAATTGGAACCAGCAACCTTTCAGTTACTGGTCCAACGCCTTTAACTGCTAGGGTACCTGCCGTAGGTTGTCAACATACTTGGGGAATACACCGACTTAATACGTGGCTCTGTAAGAAGTTCTGTAGTCACTGTTTTGTTTTTAGCGGTCTGAATCGCTGTAATCATGGGAGAGGCCCTCTCGGCACAATGAGCGTTTGTTGTCAGAGATGCACACACACGTTATCCCTCCACCCCATGGGTAATAGAGCTGATCATTTTCAGAACCCTACTGCCTCTTCGCCATGGTTCTCACGGGTTGGCAGACACACACACACCAGTCAGCACTCACACAACACAGGACCTTGTGTCACGACCAAGAACACAAGGTCGCACAAAGGTCAATGTCTAATTTTGTTACAAAAAAAGTGAAAAGATTTCCTTGATTACATGTACAGTGAGCCATGGAGGGAAAAAGATACACACTGAGATATGAACCCGGACACACACACACACACACACACACACAGTGAGTGTGGACATGACGTTATTGTTAATGTGCATCTTTGCTGTTGTAGCGCTTGGTCCAGTTCCAGTGGAATGGGCTCCAAACTGATGACGAAATGCTCACAGAGTCGCTCTCACCCATTGAGACGAAGTGTCTGCTCTGTGGTACTGTTTGCCCAGGCCCTATTTTACAAACACTCGTTAATTTTATTAGTGTGATTCAGTAATGTGTGTTTAAGCAAGAGATTCATTAGGGCCAAGTCCCTCTTGTTGTGATGTCATAGATCCACAGAATGGGTGTAAACCATCTACAGGACAGAACACTGTGTATAGAGGGATTGGAGAGAATTGTCTCAGTTCTAGAACTGCCTCGCCGTGACAATCTGGAGTGAATTGTATTGGATAACACGATTCTTGTTGTTAATATACTGCAGTGGCAAATTCGTGTGAAGTCTGGCTGGTCTGGAAAAACAAGGTTCTATTCAATTCAATAGATCTTTATCATCCTCGAAGTGCTACTCTTGTGCAGCGTAAAAATACATGTACATACCGGTACATAAAAACATTCACACAGCAAATAATGCTTTTGATCAGGTTGGAAAACAAACCGCCAGGTGCAACAGACTCATATCACACAGGTTTGAGACTACAGTATAAAAATGCAGTGATCTTCTTCAATGTGCTAAAGATAAAGATAGGCATACTATATGTACCTACACACTAACTTACACTTTTGCAGGCAGGACAGGAGGACAGCATATAGAAAAGCATTAGTACTTGGCTGAGTCCATAGTGGTTGGCCTTGGGCCTATTGATGCCGGTCTGGTCAAAGAGCAGAGCAGCAGGCCTGTCATCAGCGGCTCCACATATCTCAGGACAACTGAGGGAAGGAGGGTGGGGGGACCAAGGGGGGGTCTCTTTTTGATGGGTGCTCACACAGGTTGGGGGGGGGGGGTGCTCTTTAAGTTTCTTGAAAAAGCGCTTTTGGCCTCCTTTGAGGCCATTGGGATGCAGATTAATTCACTAATCAATACAGAGCTATCATGAACCATCTGATAGCTGGCCTTAATGAGGAGGGAGGACAAGAGGGTCCATCTACTCTGTCTGCCTGTCTGTGTTCTGCATAGACATGGCAGTGTTTATGTAAATGTATGCTTTCTATAATGACTTGGTCCTACTACCTCAAAAAAACAGCAAGACAGTATTGTTTTTCAATTGACAGACAAATTGCTTATGAAGTGTGGATGGGTGTTGTGGCTTGATCTCTTTTAAACATATGTCTGCTAAAGTCTGAAGATTATGGAGTAGAACGTTTAAAAATCATATTGTTACATGAAGTGTTTTTGCTGTTTCATTTTCTGGCCTATTTAATGTGTGGTGTCTGAAAATGCATCACACTTCTGGGAACTGCTTTTCGTCAGTTTCCCTGCCCTTACTTGCCAGTTACAGAAAAGAGAACATTAGCGTAACCTTTTACCCCATGTGTCTGTGTGAAAATCCTTAAAGAGAGACTGGGTTACACATACATACATGTTAAGTCAAAGCCAGAAGTACTTTCCTCTACGCTGGCTAGACTACAATGACTACAATGTCCCTTTTCTCTTCTGCAAATTTCAGGAACAGGGTCACTCCAACGCTCTCAAGCAGCCCCCCAGCACCACGTAACATTTCCTTGAGGAACGCGTCCATTGCTGGCTCCCAACAAACATGGACTGTTTTCCCATGCTTTATTTTCTGTCGGTAAGTGGACCACGCTTATTCAATTCATGCCATGTGACACCATTGCCACAGCTTTTTGCATTTCTCCCTTTCTTTTTCTTAGAACATTGATTTGAGGTTGGTCATATTTTTTATATGAAATAACTCTGTGGCACTAGTGAAAAGGAAAAGCATCTAATCTCACCTTTACAGAGAAAATGTTGGTGGAATGTGCGGCACATGGTCCTTTGACTCCTTGGTTGGGTCAGACTTATGAGGGACTCGGCTACTTAACGAATTAAGACTTTGCTTTGACCCCAGGGTTGTTTCTCCTATGTGTCTAATCATAGTGGAAGAGGGAGAGGGTAACAATAATGGCCCCCAGATTCCATTAAAAAAGCGGTGTTTTTAACCAGCTGTTAACTCTTGGAGGATGTCGCCAGAGATAAACTGCATAGGGAAGATATCTGATCGGAGGCCATTTTACTGTAAACAAGCTAGACAGGACAATTATAACCAGTTAGAGGACATTTACAGTGAGAACATTAGTCAAGGGTCCTGCGGGGTGGATGTTATGTTAGAAAAAGGAGATTTAGGAAGGGTAGACAAATGTTGAATGTCACTTTATAACAGACTCTCTCTTTCTATTCCCTCTCTCTCTCACACACTCCATGTCCTCTTTTAAACTCCCTCCCTCTACCAACCACTTGTTTATTTTTGCCTTCCCAGAGACATCATGATTCCTGGTAATCGAATGCTGATGGTCATTTTATTATGCCAAGTCCTGCTGGGAGAGAGCAACCATGCTAGTCTGATACCTGAGGAAGGGAAGAAGAAAGCCCCGGGCCTGCAGAGCCGGACTGCTGGTCAGAGCCATGAACTGCTGCGGGACTTTGAGGCCACGCTGCTGCACATGTTTGGGCTGCAGAGGCGACCGCGGCCCAGCCGCTCGGCCACCGTGCCACGCTACCTACTGGACCTCTACCGACTGCAGTCGGGTGAGGCCGAGGAGGCCGGTGCCCATGATGCCGCCTTTGAGTACCCCGAGAGGTCGGCTAGCCGCGCCAACACCGTGAGGGGCTTCCACCACGAAGGTAAAGAGAGAGTGGGTGGGTAAATGTCTGTCTGTACAGAGGGGCCCAGGCCTATGCCCCAAACCTAATCAATATATTGATCAGAAAGAGCGATCTGCATGGATTTTGAGTACATGTGGATATCCAGAGGTGATATAACCTTTCCTCTGATGAGTATGGGAAAGGTGCATATTTCATAGTGTACAGTTACAGTGCATGTCTATGACGTATGCCCCATTATAGAATCCAAAGTACAGAGCTCGATATAGAAAATCTACTGTAAGTCAAGGTAAATGGCCAACCAGCACCTGAAACAGCAAATGGTTTGGAATGAAGCACTGCCTTCCCTAAAAAATAATCTTGAACCATTTTTATTTTCTGGACATCAACAATCCACCCCATTCAATAACATTCCAATAGTGATGGCAGCAACACATATCTCCCAGAACTTATTTTTTTTAGCCTGGGTGTGGACCCGTAAGCAAAGAATCCCCATCTCTCATCGAAAAAAATAATGAGAAAATCCGACATTTCCTACACCACTTAAACATAAATGTAAGACATCCCCTCCCACCTTTAACATAAACTATGAAATCTAAGGATGTGGTCACAAAATGGTGGCCAAAGAGGGGGCAAGAATTCAGTCAGACAAGTTCCCCTACTCCTGAGAGAATCTGCGGTCCGACAAAGCCAGCCGTGTGTTTGGTTAGCAGCTCAAGGAAAAGCATACCATCATATTATTGAGTTACACTTCTCACCCCACCCAGCACAAGGGCTTAAAAAAAGCCCTTGACCAGCAGTAGTGTGCCTCTCTCTCATGTCTCCACCAGTTAGATGGAGCTAGGGCCCTTTAAGAGGGACCTTCCTCCACATGCAATTATCTTTAATGCTACTCTGTAGCCTTCTAAATAAAGTCCCTCCTGCCAACAATATGTGCACTGGGAGCAGAGCAGACAGACTGGAGAACTCTGGAGAGCTGGAGTGCAAACTCTAACTTATCGTTAAAACCATAAGAAAAAAAATCATACATTTCCACGTCAATTCACAACACAGAATAATGGTTATATCTACCACAACTATATACCCTGGAAAGCGCATCGACTACGGCATGTTTGTTTCTCTGTAAAGGTACACTACTGTTTTTAAATGCAGACACAAAATCCTCTCTGGAGATAGTTTTGAAGCACCACTTCTCTGTAAAGGAATGCCGCTTCACTAGGCGACCAGAACTGTCAATCAAATAATCTTGAGCTGCCTGCACGCTGACCACTCTCTCCTAAAAAACGTACTTTCAAGTTGATTAAATACCGTGACTTACCAAGACATTTAGTAGAAATAAAAAAACATCTTCTGCTAGTAATCAACTCCTGTATTTTTGGAACGGAGGAGACTGATTCGTTTCCGTACTTCCAAGAACACAAACACTCATTTTTCATAGCTAGCTAGCAAGGGACAGAGAAAGAGGTGAGGGACACAGTGTGTATATATAGGCAGGTCAGCCACCAGGCAGAAGGAGTCAGAACCGTGCGCTAGGCCGACCTATCACCAATCAAAAGCTACAATTGAAGTCGGAAGTTTGCGTACACCTTAGCCAAATATATTTAAACTCAGTTTTTGTCAAGCAAAGAGGCACTGAGTTTGAAGGTAGGCCTTGAAATACATCCACAGGTACACCTCCAATTGACTCAAATTACGTCAATTAGCCTATCAGTAGCTTCTAAAGCCATTACATCATTTTATGGAATTGTCCAAGCATTTTAAAAGGCACAGTCAACTTAGTGTATGTAAACTTCTGACCCACTGGAATTGTGATACAGTGAAATAATCTGTCTGTAAACAATTGTTGGAAAAATTACTTGTGTCATGCACAAAGTAGATGTCCTAACCAACTTGCCAAAACTATGGTTTGTTAACAAGAAATTTGTGGAGTGGTTGAAAACGAGTTTTAATGACTCCAACCTAAGTGTATGTAAACTTCTGACTTCAACTGTGTATCTCGCAGTGAAATGATATATTTTGACATTTCTTGGCTTGCAACTTTAGTAAAGCAGGGCCTATCATCAATGAATAGGCTAGGATACTCTACACACAACAGACCGGAGACTGAACACATTCTCGCATCATTAGTGAAGAGAAAGAGCAGGTGAGCCAGCTGCACTGTGATTGAAATGTTCTTAAAGTTAAAGATCGTTCACGCTCCTTGGTTATCCACAGTTTGTGTAAGAGAGATATGTTAGCATGGATGCTAAGTGTATACTGACAACTATACAAGATGTAAGTGTAATATGGATAGCTTAGTCAGAAAGAACAGTTTTAAAACAGGCTTCATGTAAAACTGAGGGAAAGAGAGGTAAACATGTAGGCTATGTATGTGCAACAAGGACCTTCCCATAACATATGTGGATAAAGTATGTGCTCTAAATCAGATATTTGTCTTGTGTAATCCAGAGATCAAAAACGGTGTGACAGTAGTCTAGTGTAGTGGATGGACGAGCAGGCAGAGCTGAAGGGCTGAAGAAGAACATGTCTGCCCTCAGGGGAGTAGGGATTAGTCTGCCTTAATGGGGCCTGTCTAACAGACTGTCTAACACGGCACAGCACCAAGGCCACTCAGGCACAAGGAGGCTCAGCCGCCTGTCTATGATGCAATGTGTGTGTGTGCTATCTTGAAGATCTGTTTCTACTGCTCTCTTTGGGTGTTTTGTTTCCCTCTGTCAAACTATGCTAATAACATGCTTGGAGACTTTTTTTGAGCTGGATAAATAAGATCAAACTAAGTTGTTTATTATATAAATTTCATTATATGCCGCTTCAATTTAGTCAATTTTTTTAGAATCACTACAAAGTAATAAGATACAGCTGAAGTCGGAAGTTTACATACATTTCAAATACATTTCAACTCAGTTTTTCACAATTCCTGACATTTAATCCATATAAGAATTCCCTGTCTTAGATCAGTTAGGATCACTGATTATTTTAAGAATGTGAAATGTCAGAATAATAGTAGAAAGAATTCTTTATTTCAGCTTTTACTTCTTTCATCACATTCCCAGTGGGTCAGAAGTTTACATACACTCAATTAGTGTTTGATAGCGTTGCCTTTAAATTGTTTAACTTGGGTCAAACATTTCGGGTAGCCTTCCACAAGCTTCCCACAATAAGTTGGGTGAATTTTGGCTGATTCCTCCTGACAGAGCTGGTATAACTGAGTCGGGTTTGTAGGCCTCCTTGCTCGCGCACGCTTTTCCAGTTCTGCCCACACATTTTCTTTGGGATTGAGGTCAGGGCTTTGTGATGGCCACTCTAATACCTTGACTTTGTTGTCCTTAAGCCATTTTGCCACAACTTTGGAAGTATGCTTGGGGTCATTGTCCATTTGGAAGACCCATTTGCGACCAAGCTTTAACTGCCTCACTGATGTCTTGAGATGTTGCCTCAATATATCCACATACTTTTCCTCCCTCATGATGCCATCTATTTTGTGAAGTGCACCAGTCCCTCCTGCAGCAAAGCACCCCACAACATGATGCTGCCACCCCTGTGCTTCACAGTTGGGATGGTGTTGTGGTGTTGTTTGACTTGCAAGCCTCCCCCTTTTTTTCCTCCAAACATAACATTTTTTTTTTTTTTTTTTTTACCTTTATTTTACTAGGCAAGTCAGTTAAGAACAAATTCTTATTTTCAATGATGGCCTAGGAACAGTGGGTTAACTGCCTGTTCAGGGGCAGAACGACAGATTTGTACCTTGTCAGCTCGGGGATTCGAACTTGCAACCTTTCAGTTACTAGTCCAATGCTCTAACCACTAGGCTACCCTGCCGCCCCAAACAATGGTCATTATGGCCAAACAGTTCTATTTTTGTTTGATCAGACCAGAGGGCATTTCTACAAAATGTACGATCTTTGTCCCCATGGGCAGTTTCAAACCGTAGTCTGGCTTTTTTATGCCGATTTTTGGAGCAGTGGCTTCTTCCTTGCTGAGCGGCCTTTCAGGTTATGTCGATATAGAACTCAATTTAATGTGGATGTAGATACTTTTGTAACTGTTTCCTCCAGCATCTTCACAAGGTCCTCTGCTGTTGTTCTGGGATTGATTTGCATGTTTCGCACCAAAGTACATTCATCTCTAGGAGACAGAATGCATCTCCTTCCTGAGCGGTATGACGGCTGCGTGGTCCCATGGTGTTTATACTTGTGTACTATTGTTTGTACAGATGCACATGGTACCTTCAGGCATTTGGAAATTGTTCCCAAGGATGAACCAGACTTGTGGAGGTCTACAATTTTTTTTCTGGGGTCTTGGCTGATTTCTTTTGATTTTCCCATGATGTCAAGCAAAGAGGCACTGTGTTTGAAGGTAGGCCTTGAAATACATCCACAAGTACACCTTCAATTGACTCAAGTGATATCAATTAGCCTATCAGAAGCTTCTAAAGCCATGACATAATTATCTGGAATTGTCCAAGCTGTTTAAAGGCACAGTCAACTTAGTGTATGTAAACTTCTGACCCACTGGAAATGTGATACAGTGAATTAAAAGTTAAATAATCAAATAATCTGTCTGTAAACAATTGTTGGAAAAATGACTTGTCTTGCACAATGTAGATGTCCTAACCTACTTGCCAAAACTATAGTTTGTTAATTAATAAGAAATTTGTGGAGTGGTTGAAAACAAGTTTTAATGACTCCAATCTAAGTGTATGTAAACTTCCGACTTCAACTGTACTTATTCAAGGCACCAAGTTCAAGTTTACTATGACGGAGCTATGGAAGGAAAACTATGTGATAAGCTTAACATGTTAGTTTCTCATTGGGAGAAACTGTACAGGGAAAAATGCAAAGACACCTCTTGAGGTTAAAGATGCAATTACCCATGGAATACTGCAGGAATTTGAACTATGGTAAAAAAAACTGTTTTTCAGGCCTCCACTTAGTCTTAGCTGCCCCACCACCAAAGGATTGTCTGTGGGAATCCGTAATGATTATTCATGATGAAAATGATAAATGTCCCCAGTTAACAAACTGCAGAGCCAATCAAAAAACACAGCAGGTTTTAATAATGCAAACCACCTGGGTAAG
The DNA here is from genome assembly GCF_036934945.1 of Oncorhynchus masou masou. NCBI lineage: Eukaryota > Metazoa > Chordata > Actinopteri > Salmoniformes > Salmonidae > Oncorhynchus > Oncorhynchus masou. Next base: position 29,305,621 of record NC_088232.1, read on the forward strand.
ATTAAGGCCTCGGTGTGAAATAACAGGGCCAGATTGAGCAGAAAAATAGTAGACACAACATTCCTTTCCCAACAATGGTGATCTTGCCAGAAATCTGCAGACTGCATGGAATAGCTACCCTCTACTATGTTTATACTGTAGCTCCTGTACGTTAATCACCACCCTCTAAGTAATGCATGTTTCATCAAAGCGCTCAGAGAAAGGCATTGTGGGAAGTCCTGGAAGGTCCTTATGGATAGATAAGGAAGTATAGTTAAAGCATGTTACACTGACGATTGACAATTGACAGAAAGGGAACTGCTTTAAACAACCGGGGGCGTAATCGTTTTGGAGGGAACAAGTAAATAGTAACGAGAGAAGGGATGTGAAATTCAATATTTTCACATTTTACCATATTTGTCATGTAAGGTCTTTCCTTTGAGAGCTCACTTAGGTTAACAGTTTTTTCCTATTGAACTGGATTCTGAATTGAAGCAATCACTTCACTCAGTTCAAGGATGAACTCTTAAATCAAACCTATAGATGCTTTTATCAGAGTCAAGATGGCAGCTCGTACAGACTCCCTTGATAAAAGTGCTGACATTGACTGTGTCCGGTTTTCTTTCTCAGAGCACATGGAGCGGGTTCATCCGGGGGATCTTCAGACGAAAAATGGCGAGGCCGCCCCGCTGCGCTTCCTCTTCAATCTCAGCAGCATCCCAGAGGACGAGCTGCTCTCGTCGGCCGAGCTGCGTCTGTTCCGGGAGGAGATCGATGAGGCCATTGCGGGGAGCGGGGGAGACAAGGAGGGGCTCCACCGGATAAACGTGTATGAGGTTCTGAAGCCCCCGCGGGCCGGGCAGCTAATCACGCGGCTCTTGGACACGCGGCTGGTTCGCCATAATGCCTCGCGCTGGGAGAGCTTCGACGTGAGCCCCGCCGTGCTGCGTTGGACACGGGAGCGCCTGCCTAACCACGGGCTGGCTGTGGAGGTCCAGCACCTCAACCAGACACCGCGCCACCAGGGCCGCCACGTGCGCATCAGCCGCTCACTGCACCAGGAACCCGGGGAGGACTGGGAGCAGCTACGTCCCCTGTTGGTCACCTTCGGCCACGACGGCAAGGGCCACCCGTTGACGCGCCGGGCCAAGCGCAGCCCAAAGCAGCGGGGGCGTAAGCGCAACCGCAACTGCCGCCGTCACGCGCTGTACGTGGACTTCAGCGATGTGGGCTGGAATGACTGGATAGTGGCGCCCCCAGGGTACCAGGCATACTACTGCCATGGGGAGTGCCCCTTCCCCCTGGCAGACCACCTGAACTCTACCAACCACGCCATCGTGCAGACGTTGGTGAACTCGGTGAACACCAACATTCCCAAAGCCTGCTGCGTGCCCACGGAGCTCAGTGCCATCTCCATGCTCTACTTGGACGAACATGACAAGGTGGTCCTAAAAAACTACCAGGAAATGGTAGTGGAAGGGTGCGGTTGCCGCTAACACTGACTATGGGCAACTTTAGGCAGGCAGCACAGACGCTAAGAAAAGACCCTACTTTACTCCCAAAAATGTTCACTTGGACCTTTATTTATAACTTTTATGTTGCGATGTATGTTTGTCTAATTTTTTGGTTTCCTTGACAATATGATCATATATTTTGACAAAATATATATATATATATTTTGACAAAATATATATATATATATATATATATATTTATATCTACATATAAAAGTGAGTCCTTATTTTAAACATAAATAAAAAGCTGTACAACTTTTCATAATGTATATTAGATTGTATAAGGTTTTTAAAATGAGAAAATAGTATAAAAAAAATAAAAAATAAAAATAAAGTTTATTTACTGGTAATATTTATTGCGTTTATTATACATTTTAAATAAAAAATTCAAACACAAATTGCCTTCCAATATTACATTTGAGCAGATCACAAGAAGCTCAAATTGTGTACTTAAACAGAGCACTGTGTGAAATTATCACAGCACTGATTTGTTATGAATCAATCGAAGTAATCAGAAATGTGCATTGATTTTAATTCACCTCTTTACATAGATCTTTAAACCAATGATTTTATTAGATAAGTCCCTTGAGTAAGAATTAGATTTTTTTTATGTATAAATCTATCAGTAAATCTATCAGATAATATGGGTTGTGAAAAATGAAAAGTTGACAGCAAAGGTCCATGACTGTTTTGAGTTTGTATTAACATGTTTGGGTCTGATACTTTTGAAAATGTACTCAAGTAATTGTTGCAATTCATTATAACAGAGGAATCTTTCTGATGCTCTGTCTCTCCCAAATAAAATAATGTTCGGTCTGGCATTATCCAACTTGGATTGATTCACACTTGAGTAAAGGACTTTAGTAATTTCTCAACATAGCTGTTTTGTAAGATGAAGATCACCTTTTGCCATTTATAAGCATAAAGAATAATGTAACAATTAGAGACCAAATAGACCTCGGCATGGGATACTTGGGGATAGGCTACACCATGCTCAAATTTCACTTTTATGTCAATTAGTTTAACATGTGGGGTGGTTTGACACTCGCTAATCCAATTGCCATCTGGGCGGATAGTTGAAATTGATTGTTGGAGACAGTTGAGAAGTGATCCAGATGTATCCGACGGTTTAGCGTTCGGGGCACGACTGTGGACGATGGGTTATACACTGACACATGGCGATACCCGTTCTCGGAAGAATCAAAGGTTAGACCGTCTGTCTCCATCCTTTGTCTTCGGCGGCTCATGCCGACAGAATAAAGACGCCCGTCTCCAACTTGTGCCCCATTAGACAATGCACTTCTACATCACTTATTTACAATCGGATGACTGCACCAAATTATGTGATAAGGTTTGGAGAGGGGAGTCCTTTGAACTTTTCAGGACATCCCACTGTATGTCGCATTCCCCCCATGTCCCTGCACGAGCTTTGTATAGGCTAGGGGACATGTCGTAAGATAAATACATTTGGCATTATTGGAGAAATTATATTTTTCATCTTACCTTGGAAATGTTTTAGGCCTGCGTGCTTGGAAAGAGTAGAAAGCATACTTTTCCTCCCCCAATGCGCAACAGACTCAGAAAAAGCAATGTCTCCAATCCGCACCAAATGCATCACCACGGGAGTCACACAAACCCAAACAAGCCTTTTTGCCATGGTTGAGGTCAGCCGGTTGTTTCTGAAGGGTTTGACCTAAAAAATCTAAGGATTTTCAATTAACCTCCCAATTTCTAAAGTAATGCAAATTAATGTGCCAATATTTTGGGTTTACTCAATTAGCATTTTAAATCACAGGTTGACGGGTGGAATTATGTGGTAGACCTGTCTATATTCCAATGGAATGTGTGTGGCATGGTTTTGTTGGTGTTATTTCGTCTTTCCATCTTAGACCATGATTTCTGCTCACCTCAGAGAAGTTTACCACAGTCAACCTCAGGCTCTCAGACAGCTGTTGGGCTTGCCTTTGATGCCCGCATATCAGGCGTAGCCTCATCAAAAAGAGAGGCTGAAAATAATTTCATTTTGAAGTGGCTGAAGGCAGAGGGGAGTTCTTCTTTTTAGCAACTTGACAGCGCAGTTACACACATTTCAACTGATCTCCTGAGTTTAGATAACATCAGCAACTTATGGTAATTGTCTGCCTGGTCATTATCCCACCTACACTTAAAATTAAGTGCTTTGTAACACCAAAACTTGAGGCAACTGAGCTGCCACCAACTTGAAGGAGATGAAACCTGAACTGCTGGAGTATTGAAACACATCATCCTGAGATGTTTCGAAACATTACATGGTGTGTTGTAACACCACAAAATCATCAAGTGTTGTGTAACACCTTGCTAGGGACTGGGAGCACTAACAGAAAAGATTGAAAACATTATTTTGGTTATTCAAGTCCTGTTTAGTGCAGAATTAGATACCTTCTCTTTTGGTGTTGTTTTTTCACTCTAAAGCTTCGAAACACCATTATGATGTTTTGAATTCTGTCTAGTGCAGAATTTGATCCCTTTTTCTTAAGTGTCATAATGTATACCATTGTTTTAAGTATTTTATAAGTGGACATTTTACATCATTTTGTCAGGCATTATCAAACAGTTTTCAAACCACCAGCACAAACAGGCAGGTGTACTGTAAAAATGTAAGATTCTTACCTTACCTCTTCTCTTAATAACCATGACATTCTGTGGGAATTCTCTGCTGTGCTCATTGAATGTCAATTTGTCTAACGGTTTTGATATTCATTCATTATGATCCATTACACGTCATGGCACAACAAGCTTAATACTAATATATACATATAATTTTCTATCTTCAAACTTCATATACTGTGTGAAAAAATCATAAAGTCCCATTTTTGGGAATTACCAACAATCCTTTAAAAACAGAGTCACTTGGAAAGATAGGAAATGCAAGGTAATTAAAACCAAAGACTTCCAATAAGTTCAATCACTACATTTTCTCTCTTTGGTTATCCTCATGAAAGATACTTACATTTTGAGCAACATATTCAGTTGGATTTATTCCTACATTAATTTGGTCAAATTGAATTAACAAATAGTTTAAGCAACTTACATACATTTACTTTAAAGATATTCTGAAACTTTATTGAGACAGTTCTGAAATGACAGAGGGGATACAGATAGGTGGGAGAAACAGATTGAAGAGTTGGAGAGGGGGGGACTAGGCCAGGTGAGTTATCGCTAGACCACAGGCTCTGGACTACTTGCATTAATTTTGATTAAGTATATGTTGTTGTTGTTTTGTCACTTTCAATTCAACCCATAATCATTTCTTGCTGTGTGGTTGAGTGGGTAAAATTCCAACGAAATGTACCATCTTATTGCCCCCCCTGTTTCCAATCTGTCTAAATAAAGCGTTGAAAAAATGAAGGTGGAATTCCACAAAAAAATATTCTCCATAGTCCCTTATCAATAAATATTTAGGCTATAAACCATTTGTATTTATAAATCATTGATTGTATGAGAAACACTGTTTTTGTGTTTTGATGCTGCCTTTTACATGCACTGAAACCCCAAAAAGGGTTTTCACAACACTCTTAAAAACACAGATATTCAGGTTGAAGAACCACTTTGGGTGTTTCAGAGTAATTAATTTCTCTTTTAAAACACATTCTGTATATTAAAATGCTTACATTGGGTTTCACAGGAGGTTGGTGTCACCTTAATTGGGGAGGACAGCCTCGTGGTAATGGCTGGAGTGGAATCAGTAGAATGGTATCAAATATATCAAACATGGTTTGATGCCATTCCATTTGCTCCATTCCAGCCATTATTATGAACCTTCCTCCCCTCAGTAGCCTCCTGTGTTGGGTTTACAGCCAAACACCAGAGCTCAGCTTTTCAACTTTTCATGACACAATCATGGTATTTTCAGACTTTCTATTTGTATTGTGTATAGCCTACCTTCCACAAAGACTATGCGTGTTTATTAAAATGCCTGGAAAGCAACGTATTATGTAATGAGCCAATAGTCAACAACCTACTATTAACTTTGTCAGGACCCGGTTACGAACCTGGGTCTCCGGAGTGAGAAACAGTCACTTAACCAACTGAGCCACGAATAGTCAGCAGAACCCAGAAGATGAGGCAGACACAGCAGTACTTAAGACGGTGTATTTAATAAAGTAAAAAAGGAGAAGTCCTTCAATACAAAAAAATGGCAAATCCAAAAGGTGGTAGGAATAGCACAAAAAAGCCTCAAGAGATACTCAAAAATAAAAACAGAATTCCACAAGAGCATCCACCGGAATCGACAAGAATACACAGAACACTAGGGCTGGGTGCTAACATACAAACACAGAGCACAGAACTGAGGGAAACTAAGGGTTTAAATACAATCAGGGAAAACGAGGCACAGGTGCAAATAATGGGGAACAAGGGAAAAAACATGAGGTCAAAAAGCACAATGGGGGCATCTAGTGACCAAAACCCGGAACAACCCTGGCCAAATCCTGACAGAATCCCCCCCCTAGGAACGGCTCCTGACGTTCCTACCAGCTCTCTCAGGGTGGAGGGCCCTGAACTGACGAATGAGGTCAGGGTCCAGGATGTCTTTGGCAGGAACCCAGGAGCGCTCCTCGGGACCGTAGCCTTCCCAGTCCACCAGATACTGCCAGGACCGCTGCACCCGGCGGGAATCCAGTATCCGATGGACGGTATAAGCCGGCTGGCCTCCAATGACACGAGGCGGAGGTCTGTCTGCCGGGACAAGGGGAGAAAAAACAGGTTTTAACAATGAAATGTGAAATGTGGGATTAATCTTAAGGGATCTGGGTAAGTGTAGGCGATAAGAAACTGGGTTAACTCTCCTGGCAACCTTGAAGGGACCGATGTATTTTTGGGACAGCTTGCGAGACTCCACCCGTAGAGGTAAGTCTCTTGTGGAGAGCCAGACTCTCTGGCCGGGGCGCAGGGTAGGCCCGGGACGGCGACGTCTGTTGGCTTGTTGTTGGTACCTCTGTGAGGAACGCATAAGATTAAGACGGGTCTTCCTCCACATAAGCCGACAGCGTCTGACGAACTTCAAGGCTGAAGGCACTCTGACTTCTGCCTCCTGGTCCGGGAACAATGGAGGAGCATAGCCAAACTGACACTCGTGCGGGGACATACCAGTGGAGGAGGAGCGCAAGGTGTTGTGCGCGTATTCGGCCCAAACAATAAAGGATGACCATGTGGACGGGTTGTCACGAGTCATACATCGGAGGGTGGTTTCCAGCTCTTGATTCATCCTCTCTGTTTGGCCGTTGGACTCCGGATGGTACCCTGAAGATAGACTGGCAGAAGCCCCCATGAGTTGGCAGAAGGCCTTCCAAAACCTTGAGGCGAACTGGGGACCTCTGTCAGAAACCATATCTTGAGGAATGCCGAAGACTCGGAACACATGATTAATTACCAACTCAGCCGTTTCCTTGGCAGAAGGTAACTTAGTCAGAGGGACGAACCTGGCCGCCTTTGAAAACCTGTCGATTATGACTAGGATAGTAGTATTGCCATGGGATGGAGGAAGTCCAGTAATAAAGTCCAATGAGATATGGGACCAGGGCCTGTGGGGAACAGGTAAAGGGTGAAGGAGTCCTTGAGGGCGGAGGTGAGAAGATTTGCCCTGGCAGCACACGGGACAGGCATTGACGAAAGTGGCAACGTCTTCTCTTATGGTAGGCCACCAGAACTTACGCTGGATGAACTCCAAGGTGCGACCTACGCCCGGATGACAGGTGAGGCGAGAGGAGTGCCCCCACAGAAGGACCTGAGTCCTCACTGCCTTGGGGACAAACAACCGATTGGCAGGACCTCCTTTCGGATCCGGTTCGCTAGCTTGAGCACGTCTCACGGTATCCTCAACTTGCCACGAGATCGGAGCCACAATCTTAGCAGCAGGAAGGACAGGCATGTCCGTGTCATCTCGAATGGCAGGAGCGTAGACTCGGGACAGGGCATCCGGTTTGAGATTCTTCGACCCGGGCCGATAGGTGAGGATAAACTGGAATCGATTGAAGAAAAGAGACCATCTAGCTTGTCTAGAGTTCAACCGCTTCGCCTGCTGGATATACTCCAGATTTTTGTGGTCCGTAAGCACTTGAAACGGGTGAGAAGCCCCCTCGAGCCAGTGTCTCCATTCCTTCAATGCCATCTTAACCGCTAGGAGTTCACGATCCCCACATCGTAGTTCCTCTCAGTCGGGGTAAGCCGGTGTGAGAAGAAAGCGCACGGATGAAGCTTCTTGTCTTCACCCCTCTGAGACAGGACAGCTCCAACACCAACCTCTGATGCGTCTACCTCCACCACAAATGGTTCATCCGTAGTCGGTAGTATCAGGATGGGAGCAGAGAGAACGCGCTGCTTGAGTCCTTGGAAGGCCGTCTCAGCTTCTCTTCCCCACAAAAACCTTGCATTGCCACCCTTGGTTAAAGCTGAGAGAGGGGCTGCCACCAAGCTGAAGTTCTTGATGAACTTGCGGTAAAAGTTTGTGAAGCCCAGGAAACGCTGAACTTCCTTAAAGGATTTGGGGGTGGGCCAATCCGCTACCGCCCCTACCTTCCTGGGATCCATTTGGACTCGACCGGGTTCCACTACAAATCTCAGGAATTGTACTCGGGATGAATGGAATTCACATTTTTCCGGCTTAACGTACAGATGGCTGTCCAGGAGGCGTTTGAGTACTTGTCTGACATGCTTAGTGCGTTCTTGAAGGGAGCTCGAAAAGATGAGGATGTCATCCAAGTAAACGAACACAAATATGTTAAGCATATCCCTAAGCACATCGTTTATGAGCGCTTGGAACACCGCTGGGGCGTTGGTCAGGCCGAAGGGCATCACCAAGTATTCATAGTGACCAGTAGGCGTGTTGAAAGCGGTCTTCCACTCGTCACCAGGTCTGATCCGCACAAGATGGTATGCGTTCCGCAGGTCAAGCTTAGTGAAAACAACTGCTTCCTGGAGCAGCTCGAAGGCTGTGGCCATAAGGGGTAGCGGGTAACGGTTACGGACGGTTATGGCATTGAGTCCCCGGTAGTCGATGCAAGGACGTAATCCACCGTCTTTCTTGGCCACAAAGAAAAACCCTGCTCCCGCCGGGGAGGTGGATGGGCGCATGAGGCCTGCTTCCAGAGCGTCCTTGATGTAGGTATCCATAGCAGCTCGTTCGGGTGGAGATAGGGAAAAGATCCGACCCCTGGGGGGGCAAGTGCCCGGAAACAGGTCGATGGGGCAATCGTAAGGTCTATGGGGTGGTAGCATGGTGGCCCTCTGTTTGCTAAACACCAGTTTGAGGTCATGGTAACACTCGGGAACTCGGGTCAGGTCGATGGATTCTAAAGACTCGGGAGTAGAACTCTGGGAATTCTGGAAAATACAAGTAGCTTGGCACGTAGGACCCCACTGCTTGATAGTGCCCACAGACCAGTCGATGTGAGGGTTATGGCTGTGAAGCCAGGGGTATCCAAGGACGAGAGGGAACTCGGAACAGGAGATCAAATGAAAGTTCATCAATTCCTGGTGTTGTGAAACTGAAAGTCGCAAGGAGGTAGTGACATGAGTGACAAGTCCAGATCCCAAAGGGCTTCCATCCAATGTAGTGACCCTCATGGGTTCACTTAGAGGTTCAGAGGGAACGCCATTCTCCTTCGCCCAGACACCATCCATGAAGTTACCTGCGGCTCCAGAGTCTACCAAGGCTTGAAGGTGAAGCTTGTGGTTGTCCCAGGAGAGGGTGACTGGAATGAGCAGACGGGAGTTGGACGGATGGGAGGAGGTTATGTTTCCCGTTACAGTTCCCCCCGGTCTGTACGGGACAGAGCGTTTCCCTGGAGCCCGGGACACGTGGAACGGAAATGGCCCGGTTTGCCGCAATATAGACAGCGTCGCTCCCTCATCCGGCGGTCTCTCTCAGCCTGGGAGATGCGTCCAATCTGCATGGGTTCCGATGGAGCCAGCGAGGATAAAGGTGGGGACTCAGAGCTGGGACTGATAGGGGCTAGAGGTCTACGGTTGAGTTCTCTCTCTCTCAGACGCTGGTCAATGCGTGAGGCCAACTTGATCAGGGACTCGAGATTGTCCGGTGGTTCCCGAGTGGCCAGTTCATCTTGGATAGTGTCGGAAAGGCCTTTCAGAAAGCACACCGTGAGCGCCTCGTTGTTCCAGCCACTTGCTGCTGCCACCGTGCGGAACTGGATGGCATAGTCCGTCACGCTGCGCCAACCTTGGTGGAGAGTCAGGAGCTGTTTGGCTGAGTCAGAACCACTGCTTGGGCCTTGAAACACTCGTTTGAATTCCTCAGCAAAGGCAGAGTAGCTGGCACAGCAGGAACTATGGGCATCCCACACAGCAGTAGCCCAGGCCAGGGCTTTTTCCGACAGCAGGGTGATGATATAAGCGATCTTAGACCGGTCGGTGGGAAACGACGAGGGTTGTAGCTCAAAGGAGAGAGAACATTGGGTGAGAAACCCTTTACAAGCACTTGGATCACCTGAGAACCGTTGGGGAGGTGGAAGACGAGGTTCAGCCAGGGGGTTAACTGCCATGGGTACGTGAATCTGAGGTACTGGGACGGGAACTGTTGCCGGGGTAAGACGATCAGATATTTGCTTAATGGAAGTCAGCATCTCCGACAGAAGATGAGAATGTCTAGCCATTAAGGCCTCTTGCTCAACCAGGGCGGCTTCGTGGCGTTGGACAGTCTCCTGGTGGTGGGACAGCATGGCAAAAAGGTCCTGGGAACTGGCTGCCTCTGGGTTCATTTTTGGCTCTGTGTTTCTGTCAGGACCCGGTTACGAACCTGGGTCTCCGGAGTGAGAAACAGTCACTTAACCAACTGAGCCACGAATAGTCAGCAGAACCCAGAAGATGAGGCAGACACAGCAGTACTTAAGACGGTGTATTTAATAAAGTAAAAAAGGAGAAGTCCTTCAATACAAAAAATGGCAAATCCAAAAGGTGGTAGGAATAGCACAAAAAAGCCTCAAGAGATACTCAAAAATAAAAACAGAATTCCACAAGAGCATCCACCAGAATCGACAAGAATACACAGAACACTAGGGCTGGGTGCTAACATACAAACACAGAGCACAGAACTGAGGGAAACTAAGGGTTTAAATACAATCAGGGGAAAACGAGGCACAGGTGCAAATAATAATGGGGAACAAGGGAAAAAACATGAGGTCAAAAAGCACAATGGGGGCATCTAGTGACCAAAACCCGGAACAACCCTGGCCAAATCCTGACAAACTTCAAGGCCAATGTAGGATCTTCAAAGTCTGAACTGGGGAGGGGAGGGGTTATTCAAATGGAATATTGAGAAACTATTTTAAGATTACTCATCAGTTGTAATGGTTGTGCATACATTCTAATGCAGACGATATATTACTTTTGACTTTTTCTGGATTTACAAAATGAATATTTATTTTAGAGAACAGATTCCTTCAGGGTGCTTTGTCATGCATTCTGATGTGATGCAAGAGGCCATTCTCACAAAATTGCAGGTGAGTCATTACACGCCGAGTCTGTTGACAAGGGACAACACATTTCCTGGTTGACCTCTTCAAAAAGCTTTTAATTCGACCCTTCTGCAGTAAAAGTTTAGCATTTATCGACGATAAACTGTCCTTCAAGAACATGGAAAGATGATCTCACTTTGCTTGGCCTTACTGGGTGCTCCATATCCTTATCATTCCAATCTCTTCCTCGAAGTTCATGGAGATAATTGTCTATAAATCAGAGATCCCCAGGTTAGACATTTAGACAAAACATAGGCCTATCAGTCTTGCTTTCCAAGAAGACACGGTTGATATTGCTGACAAGCCCTCTGCAGTAGCCTCACTTTTTAAATAGCTATAACAGGTAGGCTACTAGGCTAATGGGATTACGTTGTAGTATTCTTAAGGCCCTACACACGACCGAACAAAAAAAACATTATCATCACTGAAATGTATCAGGGCAGCAGACCACCAAGGCAGACATTCCTATTCTGAACCCTGGGCTTTAGCTATAGCTACTGCTTTCTGTTTATTTTCGATTGCTTTGAGGCAGTAAACACTACATTTCACAGCTGATAAAGGAAGGCTAGCCTTTTGTTTGTGGAAAGAATACATGTAGGGCCCACCAATGTTCTTATGGACAGAGAGCTTATGGACAAAGCTCTCGCTCTTTCTTTCCTTCTCTCTTCTTCTCCCTCCCCTTAATATTACCAGATTCCAATGGCAGCCATTGGGCACATGGCCTCGCTGGACTTAAGTCCTTCGATTGGTTTGAAAGCGGTCATTTCAGAATAAAGGGGGGTGCGTCCCTAAGCTAGAATGAGATCTTAAAAGCCCCTGTTAGAACGGGGCGTCGCCCTGTCGCCTGTTCCATGGTGCATCTTTGCCCTGCATCATGCCACCCCTCATCTACCAGGGATTGGGTGGGGGTGCAGGAGGATTGGGTGAGGGTGGAGGAGGATTGGATGGAGGAGGATTGGGTGGGGGAGTGATGAGAGCTGATGTCAGTGCAGCTGGAGGTCAGGGCCTCTCGTTTCACTCTCCCACTCATGGAATGGTAAAACACGAACACACACACCGAGCTGAGTGGGTTGAAACACTAGATCGTGACCATTGCCCATCTGTAGGGGTTATCTGTGTCACACACTACCCCTCACCCCTGCCTGTAACTCATATCCACTTATCAAACACCTCTGCTCTGACACATGGTACCAGGACAGGCCCTTGTACGCTGAGGGTATGAAACTGTCATCAAGGGAATAAACTGGCCTCAGGGTCATCTGCAACACACACACTCTCAGAGGAGTGGAAAAAGTTGAGTCCTTCACTGGCAACTCTGGTGTCAATGGTTACTGTAACGTAAAGAAAAATACAATTCCCATTTTCTTTGTTATTTTCTTCACTTGTCTATCAGATATTTCACCTTAACAACTGTTCCAAATCACAGCACGGGGGAAAAACAGATACAGTGATTAAAGCACACCAGGTCTTAATGACAGTCTTCTCACTAATACACACTGAGAGGGGGATTTTAGTGGAAATTTCCACTTGGTGAAGAAACAACCGACAGGTTTTTAAATTGAAAGTGCCGGTGTCGCTGTGAGGACGGAATGACTCTTTTGTTGGGTGAGTCTGCAGTCTAATTTTCGGCAGGGCAGGGTGCCCCTATGCTAGGCCCCAGCCCTATGCATTATCATTAGATATGCCTAATGAAAAAATGGCCGCTGGACAGCCTAGACCCCCAACTGTCTCCTGGTCTGTAGTTAAGGCAGTGGCCCAGCTCCCATCTCCTCTCTACCTACAGGTGTGTTTCTACCTTAACTGTCTAATCCTACTTTACTTCTTCAACTAAAGATGAACAGATAGATGACAATATTGCTTTCACCTATAAACTTGCTTGAAAATCTGTGATCATGAAGGAAAGGAGATGAAGGTGGTAGACTCAGGTTTTGCCACCCCTCTTTCTTCAGTATTCCTGTGGCAGGAAGTCTACCAAAAGCTATGTTGCACTATAAGTATCACTCAGCGCAAAGTGAGTCCACCAACGCCCTAGCTAACTGTTGCAAACTGGTCTGTTGTAAACACACTCTTTTAAAGAGACAAAGCAACTCTCAAAGCTGAAGGGCTCTAACCCATCTGCCACCACCCACTTCAATGGACTAATCCACTTTTCAGTCATAGGTCAGGTTCATAGTCAGACATGCAACCTCATCCACTGACATAATGGTGTTTACATCGGAGCAGTTTCCCTTTGTGAATTAGGTTACTAGACTTTTCTCATTCAGATCGCCTAAACATAGGGAAACAGAGCTAGGTTCTGAGATACAACTCGACCGAGGGCGGCCTGCCTGTGTTGGACCTGAGTGTTTATTTGATAACAGACTCCCTCTATGTTGGTACGTAGGGCCTTTGTGTGGGTCCTCAGAGAGGCAGTCGGATTATGCCCGGGGTTTTTGTGGGCTACAGTTTGAAAGCAACTTGAAACCGGAGCTGTAATGCGACCTTGAGGCAATTAGGCTAACAATAGGCCCGTTTTTTCTTCCACCTGTTTTATGCTGCTAAACACTATTTAAGGGGGGAAATACAAGGAGAAACGTTAGCATTTTTTGGATCCGTAGAGAAAATAAACTCATGTAATGGATGAAATCAGCCATACTTGTAGTTTTTGGGGTATAATCATGGAGGAGCACAGCATATGTCAGGCAAATAGTTTTTGGGCTGTGCCCAAAGGTTGTTTTTAAATATATTTGGGCTGTGCACTCTTTTGAAGTTGTCTCACCTTGCTTTTTTAAAAGTGGGGCAGTTGGAAGTTGAGGGGGGGCATGAGGTTAATGGAAACCATTTTGTCGGAATGCAGTCGTCCCTTTCCCATGTTTGCAGACTTACATAGAGGGGTAGCTAGAGGGGGGAGAGGGAGGGAGAGACCGGCACCTCCCCACCTTCCTCCCTCCCTCCCTTTCGCTGCCGTATTCTTCCCTGAATGGAGGGTGTCCACCGGATCTGCCTGGGATGAAATGTCATATCTCAGACTGATCTTTATCTCTTAATCGCTTCCTTTGTCTCCCATGATTCCCCAGACCCTCCCTTGCTTCCCTCCACGGACCAAGGCCTTTGATGTGTCAGACACGGTTAGGGACGCTGGGGGTGTGTGTGTGTGCGGGGGGGTCTGGCTCTTCTCTAGACTGAACTAAATGAGAGCTGCAGGAGTTATCAAGATGCACCAGAGGAGGACACTATTTGAAGAGGGCTGGTGTGTTATAGAGGATGTTGCAGTGTTTCCAGGGTGGTTTTTAAAGAGTGTGTGTGTGTGTGTGTGTGTGTGTGTGTGTGTGTGTGTGTGTGTGTGTGTGTGTGTGTGTGTGTGTGTGTGTGTGTGTGTGTGTGTGTGTGTTTAAAATGAACAACCAGCCCGCAGGGTTAAACTCAGATGATGGTGGGTTGGCCTCATTTCCCATCTCTATCGGCCACAAACAGATAGTTGTTGTGGTGTCAGAGCCAGCCAAATATGAATTCTACACAGAGAGGAAAAAATGGATTAAAAATACACAATAAGAGAACAAAACAATTCCTAGGAAGCTTTTGGATCCAGGCTCTGGCCTGTTTTTTTTAAATGCAGCTGGACTGAAGATGGGGGGGTACTAAAGAGGTGAGTGTAGAGAGAGGTCAGAGTGTGCAGTTCTGCAGTTGCACAATATGGAAGAAAGAAGGGAGTGAAAGAAAGAAAGGAATAGGTAGAATGGAAAAGGATGAGTGAACAACATGGAGAGGAGAAGGGACAAGGGACAGTATAGAAATGGCAATGGACAAGGGAGAGAACAGAGGTGGAGAGAGGAAGGAGTAGAAGGAGGGGTAAAGAGAGAGCATGAGTGAGGGAACCCAGCCAGGCATTTTGGGTTTCATTCTGAGCGACTGGAGTATGGCTGCTTCAGGATCATAAAAAATGTGCTGCTGCTTTCCATGGGGGAAGTTTCTGTATGTGGTTCTCTCTGTACTGAAAAACATCACCACAGCATGATGCTGCCACCCCCATGCTTCACCGTAGGGATGGTGCCAGGTTTCCTCCAGACGTGACGCTTGTCAGTCAGGCCAAAGAGTTCAATCTTGCTTTCATCAGACCATAGAATCTTGCTGTTATGTGTCTTTTTACTGAGGAGTGGCTTCTGTCTGGCAACTCTACTGTAAAGGCCCGATTGGTGGAGTGCTGCAGAGATGGTTGTCCTGGAAGGTTCTCCCATCTCAACATAGGAAGTCTTGAGCTCTGTCAGAGTGACCATCAGGTTTTTGATCACCTCCCTGACCAATGCCCTTCTCCCCCGATTGCTCAGTTTGGCCGGGTGGCTAGCTCTAGGAAGAGTCTTGGTGGTTCCAAACTTCTTTAATTTAAGAATGATGGAGGCCACTGTGTTCTTGGGGACCTTCAATGATTTGGCCAGGTCGCAATTTTAAATGAGAACTTGTTCTCAACTTGCCTACCTGGTTAAATAAAGGTGAAATAAAAAATAAATAAAATAAAATAAAAAATGATGCAGACAAGTTTTGGTACACTTCCCCAGATCTGTGCCTCAACACAATCCCGTCTAAAATCAAATCAAATTTGATTAGTCACATGCGCCGAATACATTTCACCTTACAGTGAAATGCTTACTTACGAACCAATAACCAACAGTGCAGTTTCAAAAAAATGCAGATAAGAATAAGAGATAATGTAACAAGTCTCGGAGCTCTACGGACAATTCCTTCAACCTCTTGGCTCGTTTGTTTGCTCTTATATGCACTGTCAACTGTGGTACCTTATATAGACAGGTATGGGGCATTCCAAATCATATCCAATCAATTGAATTTACCACAGGTGGACTCCAATCAAGTTGTAGAAACATCTCAAGGATGATCAACGGAAACAGGATGCACCTGAGCTCAATTTCGAGTCTCATAGCAAAGGGTCTGAATACTTATGTAAATAAGGTATTTCTGTAAAAAAATAAATGCTAAAATTGACAAAAAAGTGTTTTCGTTTTGTCATTATGGGGTATTATGTGGTGATTGCTGAGGAACATTTTAGAATAAGGCTGTAATATAACAAAATGTGGAAAACGTCAAGGGGTCTTAATACTTTCTGAATACACTGTAAAAGATACAAAAGATGTATCAGGGACAATTGTTCTCATGTTGACACGTGTGATGGTCACAACATTAAATGTAAAGCCAAAGCTAGCAGGGGTACATTATGTGCCCCCTCTGCTGGTGGGATACAACATGACACTGTATGTGTCTGGCCACACACACACACACACACACACACACACACACACACACACACACACACACACACACACACACACACACACACACACACACACACGTCATACACACAGTAAGCTAACATAGCAGGCGTAAAAGAAAAGCCTGAGCGGTGTTTCTTTCTTTCTGGTCATGATGAGAAAAAACAATGGAGGAGGAGGTTCTCTTCTGCACTGTTCAACCAATCCAGTATGTGTGGAGGAGGAGTTCAACTGGAGTGTTGTGTCACAGGCTCTCTTTCCATTTCCCCTGAAAACCGGATGCATCCGGTTGTTTCCACCCCTCTGAAGGTGCACACACAGGGACGGTTTGCAACTGCTGGTGAGGCGGCAGGTAACCTAGCGGTTAGAGCGTTGAGCCAGTAACCAAAATGTTGCTGGTCCGAATCGCTGAGCTGACAAGGTGAAAGATCTGTCTATGTGCCCTTGAGCAAGGCACTTAGTCCCAATTTCTCCAGGGTCGGCGTTAATAATGGCTGATCCTGGCCGTGACCCCACTCTGAGGGTCTCAGGGGGATTTGAGATATGAAAAAAACAACATATTTCCAATTCACAAAATAGTACAAAAGTAAGCACCCACAATGTGTAAAATGTAAACAATAACATATTTCTCTGTGGTCAGACCACCCAGCAACTGCTTAAATAGCTTGACAAAGATAGGAGACCTGACTCAGAGTAAGAGGTTTGAACTTTGCCAAAAGCAACATTGTTCGTTTCGCAGGGAGTGATGCAACGCAAGGGCCTTGCCACCTGGAGATGGAGGTTGAAGGGTGAAGGCTGGAGGGGTGGAAAAAGAATAACAACATTAGCCTCAGAAAAAAAAGTCACCACAAAAACTGATCCGTCAACACCACATAAAACCTAATGGCTGTTATGCTGACTATTACCATCTCCTTTCTGATTATGACATTTATAAACCCTGGATTTTCAAATTGTGGAGAGACATTGTTTCATCCACCAGTGTATCAGTGTGTGTATTTGTACATGTACGACTAGCATAGTGAAAATAAACCTGCACTTTTCCCCAGATTATTCCTAAGCTTGAACAAACGTTGACACTCCCTCCATTGCAAGGTTTTGTCAAGAGGCTGCTTGTTGCTTTTGGCATGGACATACACAACTGTATACATTCAGCCATGAACATTAGGGTGAGATCATGAACATATGGGCCAGCATTGAAGCTTGGGGTACACCCTGGCTATGTTAGTGAATGCTAGTCATGTATAAATACTATTACCCCTCCCTGTGAGGTAAACATGTCCACACAGTGAAGACAAATCAAAACCGGGAATGACAATGGAATTAATATGAAATATTGCATGGCAGTTCTGTTATAATTCATATAGTTGTTGTCCAGTTCTCATGATCTGGATTCCTGTTTAATAGATGAGTATGTTCAGCTTTAAATTTTACTAGTAGTTAGCCATGTCCAGCCAACTCAGCCAACATCCCAGTGAAAGTGAAAAGTATCCCAGTGGAAGTGAAAAGTGCCCGTCTAACTGGTATCAAGCACATTCGAGATTTCGATCCCTATTCTGTATCCCTCACTAATGGAATCATTAGTGATAAGTGTAAGAGTTGGGGAGGTTGTGTCAGTATTGTTGCATTCTTCTCTGTGTTACTCACTTTGTGATGGTTGTTTTTCCTGTGAGTGAATACTTCCTCTGGGGCCAGCAAAAAGTTGAAGAGTGGAAAAAACAGCAACACAAACTTTCAATTAAACCATTCCATCTTGTAATAAAACAAATTACAAAAAATTGAGAGCCAGACCAAACAAACAAGGCCGTTACCGTAGTAACGGAAGAGACCTGCTGAGGTGTTGCCCTCAGGATTTGGGGGATGGGTACGATCCAGGTGTGAGGTTGTGACCTTTTTTACGTGCTACTGGCACTGCCTCGGCACACAGGATTACAGGCACTATGCCTATGAGTTGGGTAAAGTTTAGGCATAAGGCTGGGGAGATCTATCACTTTGAGGATAGAGGGCCTCTTTTGTCTTTTGTTTTGTTCTAATGTGCCTTAACAACATTAGGAGGGAAATTAAAAGAATAGCAACTTAATGAAGACCAGACTGGCAAACCCAACAGATTGGAGCCTTCCACTGGATACACTGAGGGCGTGTCGCCTACTGTCATTCATTTGTCCAGTGGTAAGGATGTGTGCACCTGGGAGCAGTTCTCTCATGTTGCTCTTTAAGAAAAAAAAAAAACATTTTATTTTACATTTTTGTTGAATATGACCCCTTTTTCTCCCCAATTTCATGGTATCCAATTGTTTTAGTAGCTACTATCGTGTCTCATTGCTACAACTCCCATACAGGCTCAGGAGAGATAAAGGTTGAAAGTCATGCGTCCTCTGATACACAACCCAACCAAGCCACACTGCTTCTTAACACAGCACACATCCAACCCAGAAGCCAGCTGCACCAATGTGTAGAGGAAACACCATGCACCTGGCAACCTAGGTTAGCGTGCACTGCACCCAGCCCACCACAGGAGTTGCTGGTGCACAATGAGACAAGGACATCCCTACCGGCCAAGCCCTCCCTAACCCGGACGACACTAGGCCAATTGTGCATCGCCCCACGGACCTCCCGGTCACAGCCGGTTACGACAGAGCCTGGGCGCGAACCCAGAGTCTCTGATGGCACAGCTGGTGCTGTAGTACAGCACCCTTAACCACGGCCCCACCCAGGAGGCCATGTTGCTCTTTTTTGACGAACCGTACAAGCCAACTCTCTTACCAGTTTGCTGTCAGGGTTTTAGTGGTGGGAAGATAGAGAAAGACAGGGCATGTTGGAAAGGGGGAGAAGACAGCCTTTATAACCAAGTGTTTACAGAGGAAGATAGAATGATGACAAATAGAGGAAGAGAGAGAGAGGGGAACACGGCTGGAGAAGAGAAAGGTGGATGACTGGTCACCGTGTGTGTGTGTGTCTGTGTGTGTGTGTGTGTGTGTGTGTGTGTTTGTGTGTGTGTGTGTGTGTGTGTGTGTGCGTGCGTGTGTGCGTGTGTGTGTGTGTGTGTGTGTGTGTGTGTGTGTGTGTGTGTGTGTGTGTGTGTGTGTGTGTGTGTGTGTGTGTGTGTGTGTGTGTGTGTGTGTGTGTGTGTGTGTGTGTGTGTGTGTGTAGGGTGGCTGGAGGCCACAGCCGTGCCCGGAAAGGCTCGGAGCACAACCAGTCATTAGGAAGTCAGGACTGTCTGGAGTGCATTACAGTCAGGGTACTGTAACTCTTACAAGCACAGGCTGGTATCAATTCAACCCAAATACGAAGGAGGGAGGGAGGAGAGAAAGAGAGTGTCCTGCATGAGACTGGCAAGAGGCAGTATTGAAATGTTAGCCTCTGCTAGCCCAGAAAAAAAGAGGGAAGGCAGGGAGGGAGGGAAAGGCAAGAAAGTAGAGAAGAGAGGAAGAACGAGGGAGGAGGGGAGGGAGAAACCAAGCGCTAAAACGTTTGACACAGCTGCCGTTTGGACTGCAGCCTTCAACAGTTTGACAGTTTTTGGTGTTTCTCGTCAAACCACTGCTTATATTGGCTCTGTCGGTGTTTCATCAAACATACATGATTCACTTGAGACCAAAAAGAGAGGGAGAGCGAGAGAGGGATGAGGAGAGAAGACAAATTCTACATTCATCATATATCATGTCTGCTTCTGCTTCTGTGGCCTTCTATCTCCCGAATACAAAAGCAGGAGAGAAGATGAGTGGATATGAGGAACGGAGAGCTGAGTGAGACATATCAGATGACATAAACAGAAGTACACTTATCCTGCACCAGTAGGCCAAAGCCCACATCAGGGTTTAAACTGAGCATGTGCAGTGTTGAACCCAAATAGAACAATTACCCACAATCCTCCAATGCTGCACTCTCAGGGCACACTTTCAGGGGAAATCAGTCAATTCCTTTGTGTGTTTTTTGCAGTCATAGTGGATGTGTGAATGAGGATAGGGATGCTGAGTCTCTAGTTTTTTTGGGTGACTATAGCACTCAAGCAGGGGTGTTTATGTGTGTATTGGTAGGGAAACTTGCTCTTTGGTTTCTCCCTCCAACTCTTTCTTCTTCTGTCTCTCTCTCATCACATTCCTCCCATTCTCCTCCTAATCTAATGCAGAGAAGAGTAGACTTACCTGACAATCACTGCATCCAGCTCTTTCTCTGGTTGGCTACTCTGTACTTCCTGATTGGTTGATACAGATTACCGAGCCTATCACCTGGTTCTACCTTATCAGACATCCATTGTGAACCACATACTGCATATGAAGGTGT
The DNA here is from genome assembly GCF_036934945.1 of Oncorhynchus masou masou. NCBI lineage: Eukaryota > Metazoa > Chordata > Actinopteri > Salmoniformes > Salmonidae > Oncorhynchus > Oncorhynchus masou. The sequence goes on from NC_088232.1 coordinate 29,326,165, forward strand.
GTGTGTGTGTTCTTTCTAGTGTTAGTTTATTTGATTGTCTTGTAATCCTATTAACCTCATACCTGCTCTATAACAGGAGGCACCAGGCCATTTTATTTCCATGTCCAAGATTATCTTTGAAATCTTGATTTCATCCTCTGCCCTGTTTTCTGAAATAGGGGCAAAAAAGGAAAGGAATTACCTGGAATGGGCTCGTTGAGAATGTTCAAGCAGAGTGTAACATCAGACACCTGGTTTGATTTATTTTGTTTGGGTAGTTGGCAGTGGACGGACCCCCTAACCCAATTTATAGGAAACACACGCACACACTCACAAACCAGACATACACACACGTTATGTTCTTCTATTCTTGTTCTTCTAAAATTGATTTCCATTCAAAATCTATTTTACCTAACCCCTTACCTAACCGTAACCCTAATCTTAACCCTAACCCTAATCTTAACCCTTAACCCTAATCTTAACCCTAACCCTAACCCAAACTCCTAACCCTAAACCCCTTACCGTTACCAAAACCCTAATTCCAACCCTAAGTATAAAGTCCTCATTGGGGATGTAGGAAATGTCCCCATAAGGGAGAATTTCTCTTGTTCTACTATCCTTGCGGGGAGATTTGGGGATTTTATGTCCCCACAAGGATAGAAGAACCAACCCACACATACACACAGACTCCTGAATCATGCATGTGTGCTTGTACACGCACTTGAACACACACTCGGACACAAACCTACGCATGTACACCATCCATACTCCTTAGCACAAATAAAAATTATTTTGTTGGAAAATCAATCCTTAGTGCAGCGGCGTTTCTCTTCCAGCCTCTGGAAGTATAGGTTAATGCCTTAATGCCTTTCATTTCTAAATCTACCTCTGCAGAGTGCAGGTGCACTGGGACAGTGAGAGGGAGAGAGAGAGGCAGGGAATGAGGGAGAAAGAACAAGAGGAAGTAAGAGAGAAAAAAAGGAGAGGCAGATGGAAAAGGAGGAAAGGAGAGATATTTTCTCAGTCAATTCATCTGAGGTTTGAGGCACCTTTCCAGCGGTATACTGTATGTACCTGCCCACATAAAACATATGACAGTTTACTTTAGAATACTACTGTACTTATAATTCTGTAGTATACTGTAGAATACTATACTACAATCAGTATAATCCCTCAATCATGTGTAATACTTACTATAGAATTTTGTAGTATACTGTAGGAACACGCCCTGCCCATTCCCCTCCCCATATCCCAATTTGTGCCACCATAAAGTGAGAAACCTACATACCAAGTATATGCCATATGTTGTGTTCCATATGGTTACAGAAAAGAGCAGAAGCTCTGAACTCTCCATTCAGAACCCAGTCATATCTATCGACCTACTGGTTATGGAAAATGTTGTATTTTAGTTCATCTCTGCCAGGTTTCCTCAAGGAGAAAGCCTCCATTTCTATGTCAAAGATAATAAAACAAAAACACTACAGTAAATACTACAGTATACATAAACACTACATTAATCATAATAGTATACACTACAGTTATTTTACTACAGTATTTATACTATAGTTAACTGAAAACACTACAGTATACTTCAGAAAATAAAGTATTCACTTCAGTCCGCAAAAACTCTACAGTGAATACTAAAGTAAAGTCTGCAAAAACACTACAGTGAATAATACAGTAAAGTCTGCAAAAACACTACTGTGAATATTATAGTATTTATACCATATACTACAGTATTTGTTCATGTGGGTGTTGTTCCTTTCTACTGTTTCTCGCTGTACCATGTGTGCCTCTGACACAACCATCTCTCTCAACATGGATGCACACCAAGTCAGACCACTTCTTCTACAGACCATTGATTCTCTCCACTTGTACCAGAAAACAAAAGCAGGCACGTATACCAGTCAAATGTTTGGACACACCTACTCATTACAGTTTTTTAAAACATTTTTCTACATTGTAGAATAATAGTGAAGACATCCAAACTATTAAATAACACACATGGAATCATGTAGTAACCAAAAACAAGTGTTAAACAAATCCAAATATATTTTATATTTGAGATTCTTCAAAGTAGCCACCCTTTGCCTTGATGACAGCTTTGCGCTCTCTCTCGCTCTCTCGCTCTCTCTCTCTCTCTCTAGATAGAAAGGCCATATGGCAGGTGTCTGGCCTACGTTGTCTGTCTGTGGAACACATGATGAATTCAATTGGAAGGAAATGCAAAAACAAGGACGGGTCCAGGGTTTAGGAAATCCCAACAGTGGAGGAGCATTGATCTTAGAAAGTGTGTCTGTGTAGTGCCTTCACAATTTGGATTGAACATCCTCTTCCTACTTTAAAATAATGAGATTTAAATCCGTAGCACTGAAGAACCGGGCAATATTTTGTGCTCGCTGAGACAGTAAACACTGCACATGTCTGCTCTTTCTGAAATTACTTTAACATTTCAATCGCGGTGTAGCATGGATCTTCAGGGCTATGGATTGAATAGAACCCAAAATAAAAAATAAACTGAAGCCACATATATTTTTTCTTCATGGCTGTGTGATATGATTATACCCTCCATCCATCATGCATCATCCATAACAACTACCTCTTTCCCTACTGTATTTAATGTATTTATTTTGCTCCTTTGCACCCCATTATTTTTATTTCTACTTTGCACATTCTTCCATTGCAAATCTACCATTCCAGTGTTTTACTTGCTATATTGTATTTACTTTGCCACCATGGCCTTTTTTTGCCTTTACCTCCCTTACCTCATTTGCTTACATCGTATATAGACTTGTTTATACTGTATTATTGACTGTATGTTTGTTTTGCTCCATGTGTAACTCTGTGTCGTTGTATGTGTCGAACTGCTTTGCTTTATCTTGGCCAGGTCGCAATTGTAAATGAGAACTTGTTCTCAACTTGCCTACCTGGTTAAATAAAGGTGAAATAAATAAATAAGAGTATGATCATATCAGACTTACATTTCGAAAAATAAGCATGTGACTTCCGTTTCATTCTTGGCTTGTTATTCAGGGAGCGCATACTGTGCCTTATTTTCTGGTCTAGTTTCTGTTGGGCAGATTTCTTAGAAAACATGCTATACAAATCAAATATTATATAGTAAGAAATAAACATTATTTTAGTTCAAGTCACTATGAAGTTAGTGTAGCGGCTGGTATCAACTCCGGCCTCCGTGGTCCGCTTGCTGTCGTCATGGTGACGCATGTAAACAGTCTTAATTAGATGGTTGGGGAGTCCAGACCTTACAGTGTGTGTGTGTGTGTGTGTGTGTGTGTGTGTAAACCAGAGCTGAGTGTGATGCTTCCTTTAACGTTATGCGTCAATGTGACATCACAGTCTGGGTGCAAGAACACCCTATCATTGTCATGATGACACAGGAAGTGTTGTGTTTGAAATGTGAGTCAACCTCGGAGTTCGTTTTCAGCAGACAGTCAACCACAGACAGTCAGTCCCCCAGACAATCAACGGACCATACCATAGGCCTTTATGAAGAAGCAGTCCAGATGCCACAAAAGTGTGGGCCCTGACACTTATACCAAGGAATTCTTATCATGTTGACTTTTCAAAAGGGATGCACCGCACTGTGGTCCTTGGTGCAGCTGGGACAACATGATGGATGGAGTGGCTCGTAGAAAGGGATGTACCCTCCCCGCATCCACCCTCGTCCAAACCACCAGTACACACACACACACACACACACACACACACACACACACACACACACACACACACACACACACTCCACCCCTGAGTAAGGTGGCCGGGTGGAGAAATTTGCGAGCGACTGGGCTTTGCACCAGGCGAAGGAGGGAGCCACTTGCCGGGGCCATGGCCATAAAACAAAAGCACTTGTAACATGAAAGAATTCTTGCGCTTTACAAGAGGAAGTGGAACATCTGAGAGACGATGTTGTTTGAATTCCCAGTGTGCTCTTCTGGGCAAAGTGTCAAAGCTGGGGCAGCTGTCGGTTGCCCCCCCCCCCCTCCATCTCCACTCCTCTTTTCTTACCCTCTTCACATCCTAAATGTTCTTCCTGTGCCCCCATCTCACCCAATGCCTCTGTGACCAGGGGAACCTTGGTAAAACGTGTTTCACTCCAAACACAGGCGGAAAGGCAGGCAGCAGGCACCTACCCCGGGCAACCCAGGGGACAACAAGGACCTAGCTTTGCTTTGAACCTGGCAGCTCCAGGGAACATTCCTGTCTTGAAAGGTTTATTTGGTTATTTCTCCAAATGTCCTGAAGTAAAATATACTGTTAAGAAAGCTGATACAAACCAGTTGTAGACAGGCAATAGTAAACACATTGGAACCACTCATGAGATGGTTGAATCCCTGTGTCGAGTGCACTGCCTGCACCGCCTCCTGAAAGTTGAAAAGAGCAGGTTTTTGATCATTTTGTTGTAAATATGTAGTATCAACTACCTTATCTTCCTTTTGTGTTCAAGTTCATCACATGCAAAGGTACAGTGAAATGCTTAACTTGCATGCTCTACCCAACAGTGCAGTTATCAATATCAAAATTGTATAACTAATACCACACACGCACTACCAGTAAAAAGTTTGGACACATCTACTCATTCAAGGGTTTTTCCTTTATTCAACATTGTAGAATAATAGTGAAGACATCAAAACTATTAAATAACACATATGGAATCATGTAGTAACCCAAAAAAGTGTTAAACAAATCAAAATATATTTTATATTTCAGATTCTTCAAAGTATCCACCCTTTGCCTTGATGACAGCTTTGCACACTCTTGGCATTCTCTCAACCAGCTTTATGAGGTGGTCACCTGGAATGCATTTCAATTAACAGGTATGTGTCACGCCTTGGTCTTAGTATTTTTGTGTTTTAGTTTATTTGTTGGTCAGGCCAGGGTGTGACATGGGTTTATGTTGTATTTCGTATTGGGGTTTTTGTTGGTATTGGGATTTGCGGCTGAGTAGGGGTGTTGCATAGGTTTGGCTGCCTGAGGCGGTTCTCAATCAGAGTCAGGTGATTCTCGTTGTCTCTGATTGGGAACCGTATTTAGGTAGCCTGGGTTTCACTTTGTATTTCGTGGGTGATTGTTCCTGTCTCTGTGTAGTTTCACCAGATAGGCTGTAATTAGATTTCACGTTCCGTTTGTTGTTTTGTATTTTGTAATAGTTATTTTATGTATCGAGATCCTTCATTAAAGATCATGAGTAACCACCACGCTGCATTTCGGTCCGACTCTCTTTTGACAAACGAAGAACGGCGTTACAGAATCACCCACCACACACGGACCGAGTGGCGTGGGAACAGGCAGCTGGAGCAGCGAAGGGAGGACGTTATGGACAGCAGAGGCTTGGAGTATACGACGTGGGAAGAAATAGACAGGTGGGCGGCCGACCCAGAGAGAGTGCCGGAGCCCGCCTGGGATTCGCTGGAGCAGTGCGAAGAGGGCTATAGGAGAATGGAGTCGAAAAGAAAGACACGGCGGCGCAGAGCGAAAACCGAAAAACTTTCAGGGAGTATGGCTACGCCAGGTAGGAGACCCCGGTAAGCACACTCCCTGTGCTTACCGGGGGGCTAGAGAGACCGGGCAGGCACCGTGTTATGCAGTGGTGCGCACGGTGTCCCCAGTGCGGGTGCATAGCCCGGTGCGGTATATTTCAGCTCCGCGTATCCGCCGGGCTAGATTGAGCGTCGAGCCAAATGCCATGAAGCCGGCTCTACGCATCTGGTCCCCAGTGCGTCTCATTGGGCCGGTTTACATGGCACCAGCCTTGCGCTCGGTGTCTCCTGTTCGCCTACATAGCCCAGTGCGGGCAATTCCACCTCACAGCACTGGCAGGGTGACCGAGAGTATTCAACCGGGTAAGGTTGGGCAGGCTCGGTGCTCAAGAGCTCCAGTGCGCCTGCACGGTCCGGTCTATCCAGTACCACCTCCACACCCCAGCCCTCCGGTAGCAGCTCCCCGCACCAGGCTTCCTGTGCGTGTCTTCGGCCCAATACCACCAGTGCCAGCACCACGCATCAGGCCTACAGTGCGCCTCGCCTCTCCTGCGCTGTCGGAGCCTTTCTTCTCTCCTGCGCTATCGGAGTCTCCCGCCTGTTCAGCGCTATCAGAGCCTTTCTCCACTCCAGCCTCCTGCCTGTTCGGAGCAGCCTGAGCTATCAGTCTGCATGGAGCAGCCAGAGCTGCCAGTCTGCATGGAGCAGCTAGAGCTGCCAGTCTGCATAGAGCAGCTAGAGCTGCTAGTCTGCATGGAGCAGCTAGAGATGCCAGTCTGCAAGGAGCTGCCAGTCTGCAAGGAGCTGCCAGTCTGCATGGAGCAGCCAGAGCTGCCAGTCTGCATAGAGCAGCTAGAGCTGTCAGTCTGCATGGAGCAGCCAGAGCTGTCAGTCTGCTTGGAGCAGCTAGAGCTGCCAGTCTGCATGGAGCAGCTAGAGCTGCCAATCTGCATGGAGCAGCCAGAACCGCCAGTCAGCATGGAGCAGCCAGAGCCGTCAGTCAGCATGAAGCAGCCAGAGCCGTCAGTCTGCCAGGATCCGCCAGTCAGCCAGACTCTTCCAGATCTGCCAGTCAGCCAGACTCTTCCAGATCTGCCAGTCAACCAGACTCTTCCAGATCTGCCAGTCAGCCAGACTCTTCCAGATCTGCCAGTCAGCCAGACTCTTCCAGATCTGCCAGTCAACCAGACTCTTCCAGATCTGCCAGTCAACCAGACTCTTCCAGATCTGCCAGTCAACCAGACTCTTCCAGATCCGCTAGTCAACCAGACTCTTCCAGATCCGCCAGTCAGCCAGGATCTGCCGGATTCAACTGCCTGGCTGGGCTTCATCTCAGTACTGGGCTTCCTCTCAGTACTGGGCTTCCTCTCAGTGCTGGGCTTTCTCTCAGTACTGGGCTGCCCCTCAGTCCCGAGCTGCCCCTCAGTCCCGAGCTGCTCCTCAGTCCCGAGCTGCTCCTCAGTCCCGAGCTGCTCCTCAGTCCCGAGCTGCCCCTCAGTCCTGAGCCTCCCCTCAGTCACGAGCTGCTCCTCAGTTCAGTGGGGTTCTGGGTGAGGACTATTAGGCCATGGTCGGCGGCGAGGGTGGATCATCCCAGGACGCGAAGGGGAGGAACTATGACATTTATGGAGTGGGGTCCACGTCCCGAGCCGGAACCGCCACCATGGACAGACGCCCACCCGGACCCTCCCTATGGTTTTGAGGTGCGTCCGGGAGTCCGCACCTTAGGGGGGTTCTGTCACGCCTTGGTCTTAGTATTTTTGTGTTTTAGTTTATTTGTTGGTCAGGCCAGGGTGTGACATGGGTTTATGTTGTATTTTGTATTGGGGTTTTTGTTGGTATTGGGATTTGCGGCTGAGTAGGGGTGTTGCATAGGTTTGGCTGCCTGAGGCGGTTCTCAGAGTCAGGTGATTCTCGTTGTCTCTGATTGGGAACTGTATTTAGGTAGCCTGGGTTTCACTTTGTATTTCGTGGGTGATTGTTCCTGTCTCTGTGTAGTTTCACCAGATAGGCTGTAATTAGATTTCACGTTCCGTTTGTTGTTTTGTATTTTGTAATAGTTATTTTATGTATTGCGATCCTTCATTAAAGATCATGAGTAACCACCACGCTGCATTTCGGTCCGACTCTCTTTTGACAAACGAAGAACACCGTTACAGTATGACTTGTTAAAAGTTCATTTGTGTCACGCCCTGGCCACAGAGAGGCTTTTATTCTCTATTTTGGTTAGGCCAGGGTGTGACTAGGGTGGGCATTCTATGTTCATTTTCTATGTTTTGTATTTATTTGTTGTTTGCCCGGGTGTGGTTCTCAATCAGAGGCAGCTGTCTATCGTTGTCTCTGATTGAAAGCCATAATTAGGTAGCTTTTCCCACATGGTTTTGTGGGTAGTTGTTTTCTGTTTTGTGTCTTTCAGGACCAGACAGAACTGTTTTGGTTTTTGTTCATTCTCTTTGTTATTTTGGTTAATCAAGTGTTCAGTTCCAATAATAAAGATGAACACGTACCACTCTGCACCTTGGTCCTCCACTCCTTCCAACAACCGTTACAATTTGTGGAATTTCTTTCCTTCTTAATATGTTTGAGCCAATCAGTTGTGTTGTGACAAGGTAGGGGTGGTATACAGAAGATAGCCTATTTGGTAAAATACCAATTCTATAACATGCAAAAATCATTATTTTCACACACACGAGACAAAGCATCTGCTAATACATTCTCAGAACCCTTTTTGTGGCGGATCTCCAAATTATAATTTTGTACAATAAGCGCCCAACGCATAAGGCGCTGGTTCTGGTTGTACATCCGGTGGAGAAAAACTATGATCATTATATGTGATCACTGGTAGGGCACTGGAACCAATATATACTTCAAAGTATTGCAGAGCTAACAACAAAGCAAGAGCTTCTTGTTCAATAGTTGCCTAGTTTGCCTGACATTTTCAATTAAATAAGTACCAGAGAAACGAGCTGACAGTGAAGATCCTGGAACAGACAATAACACCAGTACTTGGTCACCTGGCTGTAGTGGATGAGAAACAGCCTCTTTATTATAGTGTCTTTTCATACACCTCTGTGAGGAAGACAGAGCTTCCTTTGCGAGAGCACAGGCTTGGTGTAGGCGTTCACGAAAGCGACTAACGTAGTCCAACACATTCTCATCTCCTGTACACAACTCTTGAGACAAAAACTGTTTTTTAACTTCAAATGGATGGGGGGCAGTATTGAGTAGCTTGGATGAATAAGTTGCCCAAAGTAAACGGCCTGCTCCTCAGTCTCAGTTGCTAATATATGCATATTATTATTAGTATTGGATAGAAAACACTCTAAAGTTTATAAAACTGTTTGAATGATGTCTGTGAGTATAACAGAACCCATATGTCAGGCAAAATCCTGAGGAGAAATCAAAACAGGAAGTGAGAAATCTGAGCTTGGTATGTATTCACCACAGTTCCCAATGAAATCCCCTTGAGATATTAATGATATTGCACTTCCTAGGGATTCCACTAGATGTCAACCATCTATAGAAATTTGAATGAGACTTCTACTGTGTTGTGGGACTGAATGAGAGCAGAATCTATCAGATGACTGGCAGTCAGACATTTTCTGATCATGCGCATTCCTCATGGTTTCCACTTGCGTTCCATTGCTCATTAAGACACAAAGGAATACTCTGGTTGGAACTTTATTGAAGCTAGATGTTAAAAACATCCTAATGATTGATTCTGTACTTAGTTTGAAATGTTTCTTCGACCGGTAATATCACTTTTTGAAGTTTTTGTCCGATATAACGCTGACCAGAATGAGCGTTTGAATATGTATACCAAAGGTTAGTGATTCATTTTATCTCTAATTCTGCTTTTGTGACTATCTTTGGCTAGGAAAAATGGCTGTGTTTTTTGGGGGATTTGGTGGTGGTCTAACATAAATATATGTTGTGTTTTCGCTGTAAAACATTTTAAAAATCGGACATGATGGGTAGATTAACAAGATGTTTATCTTTCATTTGCTTTATTGGACTTGTCAATGTGTGAAAAGTTAAATATTTCTAAAGAATATTTTTGAATTTCCCGCGCCACCTTTTCAGCTGAATGGGAGGGGGTGTTCCCTTTAGGGGACTCCTTGCCATAACAAGATTTATCTGACATGTGTGGCATGTCCGACAGAACTGAGCCACATCTTGTTTTAAACCTGGCCAAAATAAATGTCGAAGGATCCGATCATAAGTCTTGGTGATTCCTAAATGACCAGACCACTGGTGATCATGAGCAAGGGATAACACATTTTGTCGAAAGGCTGTAGGAATCTCCACCCGCGTCAACATGGGATGTCCATTTACGCATGAGGAGATTACCATCAATGAAGTAAGCCACGTTTTTCTTCTTTACCTCTTCTAATGAGACAACACTAGAAAAACATTTAGTAATCTTGTTGTTAAACTTGTGGTTAGCAATCAGCTGCTCACGAGTGACTGGTAACTGTATTGCATCAGCATACTTCCATTCTTCTCTGGGCTGTTTGTCAGAGGTGATCAGCTTCCCAGAGGTAGCACACAACCTATTCTCTTGATCATCCTCTTTGAACAGAACAGTGTTCGACAAATCTATCACGTCACCCTCTTGTCGTGACCGAGCACGAGTGACTGCACAAGCGGGGAACACATGTGGATAACTGAGCCAGCTCTTTGGAGAGAGAGTGGTCACTTTTATCCAATACTTCCAATATGGGTAGTACCTTTCCTCCGGCAATATCATTACACATTATAAAGGTCACACCTTTTACTGGCAACATAGGAAGTACCCCCCACTCTGAATATCCCACTGATTAACTCAGTGTGCTTTCACAAAGTGCAATAGCACTGGGACAAAACCCATTGCAATACCCTGAACTAACACACTGGAACCGCAGTATGTATCGTCGGATAAAGGAAACACATCAGACAATATAAACGACTGCGCCGCTCCAGTATCTCTAAGGATTTTAACCGGACGCTGAGACGCTTCGTCATTCTCTAGGGACACAAACCCCTCAAATGAACGGTTTATAACTGCGATCGGGGACTGGGACTTTCAAACCGGCACGAATAGGCATCCCTTGTTTGCGTTTAAGCAGGAAGCAATCATTAATCATATGTCCCACCTTATGACAATAGAAACAGAGACTCTTATTTTTCTGGCGTGCTTGATATACTGCTGGCCGACAAGAGCTAAAAGTAGGCAACTCAGTGGCTCTACTCTCAGTATGAGCCGAAAACACACTCTTGTGCGTCAACACAAACTCGTCTCCCAACACAGACGCTTCTGACATGGAGGATACTTTCTGTTCATTTAGGTAAACTACAATGCATTTGGGTAAGCAATTTTTAAACTCTTCCAACAAGATTAACTTGAGAGAGGTGAAATCAGTTACCTTGCTAGCAGCATGCCATGTATCAAACATATTTCCCTTGCCTCTGGCGAATTCCACATAAGTCTTACTAGAAGACTTCTTATGAGACCTAAATCTCTGTCGGTATGCCTCAGGCACAAGCTCATAGGCACGAAGAACAGTAGCTTTGACCACTTCATAATTCAAACTGTCCTCCAGAGGTAGTGCTGACAACTTCTTGGGCTTTACCAGTTAATTTACACTGAAGTAATAGGCACCATACCTATTCAGGCCATTTCAATGCTACGGCTATACGTTCAAAAACACAAAAATAGGAGTCAACCTCTGACTCTCTGAACAAAGCTACTAAGGCAATCTGCCTACTAATGTCAAAAGTGTTGGAAGCTCCAGCTGGTGAGGACGACTAACTAACAGTCACAGCAGGAACGAAGGCTAGCCTCGCTGTCTCTGCCTCCAGTTCCATCTGGCGCATTTTGAATGCCATCTGCCACTGGTCCCTTTTTTTGTCTGCCTCAATTTTACACATCTCCAAATCTAACTGCCGCCGTTCTCATTTTTTTTCAATTTTACACATCTCCAACTGGAGATTTTCTCGCCTGATTTGGGCTCTCTTTCGCCTCCAGTTGGAACTGTATCGAACGGACATCCCTACTGGCATCACCGGTTGACTGTGGGGAGAGTGGATCAAAACGGGGCAATGTGGCTGGAGCTTTAGCCTCGCCCTCGTTCTCAGACACCAACGGGCTTAGAGGAGCAGCAACCTCCCCTACAGGGGTAGTAGGCTCAGGCAGCGGTAATACAAGCACCTGCTCTTCCAACAATACATTTAACACTAGCTGTTTAACCTCCGCCTTAACTAGACTCTGTGGAACCGATACAGAATAATGGTCAGCCAAGGTCATTAAATCAACTCTACGACATTTGTCAAAAACCTCCCACAAAGGGTTATCCAAAAAGGATTTCAAATCAAAAGTAGCCATTTTGAAATACTACACAAGAGCCAACAAATAGCAAACACTACTTCTACATCAGCTATGACGCTCAACACTGAACTATACCACTAAAACAGTCTGCACGAGCGGCATGGGTGTCAGTTATGACAAATCCCGGATGAGCCCCCACTTATGTTAGGAATCGCTTTGGCCCGGCAGTCTAGGGGGGGGGGATTGTAACGAGACTCGTAACATAACTCATGCAAAGTGTAATAGTGACAAAGTAACGGTGAGAACGAAATAACCACAGACAACTAATATCTACCGGCCACACTCATGGTTTATTTTTAAACACACAGTAAAGGGGTCAGGAAAAGGGGATGAGCTAGACCCAAGGAAAGAAACAAATATCCAAAACACCCCTAAACTAGACGAGCCTACTTCAATACAGCTAACTAACTAACCAAAAATACAGGGGTTGTTCCGCCCAGTTCTAACTAGTGTTTTTTAAACAAAGTTTACCTACGGGTAGTGTATGCCCATGGAAGACTTGTATCCCCTTTTCCCAACATCAAACAACATAGCAAAAACAATACTCTCAGGTGGGGACAAAGTGACATGTAGTTGCGAAAACAAAACCAGAGAACTACCAAGAGATTGACAGAGAGATGGAGCTCCAGAGGAATGGGTTTTTAAACCAAGGGAAATGGGATATGATTGGGTAATGGAAACAGGAGGAGGTGTGTCTTCTGATTAGCAACTGATTGATGACTGATTGGGGAATGATGATTGTCACCTGTGAGGAGGGGAGAAGGAGAGAGAAGAAATACACACACAGGATACACACAGAATACTTGTATCCGTAACATATGGCAAGAACAGCTCAAAATAGCAAAGAGAAACGACAGTCCATCATTATTTTAAGACATGAAGATCAGTCAATACTGAGCATTTCAAGAATTTGAATGTTTTTTTCAAGTGCAGTCACAAAAACCATTAAGGGCTATAATGAAACTGGCTCTCATGAGGACCACCACAGGAAATTAAGAACTAGAGTTACCTCTGCTGCAGAGGATAAGTTCATTAGAGTTAACTGCACCTCAGATTGCAACCAAAATAAATGCTTCATGGAGTTCAAGTAACAGACATCTCAACAACAACTGCCAAGAAACACGAACAATGGACATTAGTCCGGTGGAAATCTGTCCTTTGGTCTGATGAGTCCAAATTTGAAATTTTTGCTTCAATCCACTGTGTCTGACGCAGAGTAGGTGAATGGATTATCTCTGCATGTGTGGTTCCCACCGTGAAGCATAGAGGAGGAGGTGTGATGGTGTGGGGGAGCTTTGCTGGTGACACTGTCAGTGATTCATTTAGACTTCAAGGCACACTTAACCAGCATGACTGCATAGCATTCTGCAGCGATACGCCATCCCATCTGGTTTGCGCTTAGTGGGACTATCATTTGTTTTCAACAGGACAATGACCCAACACACCTCCAGGCTGTGTAAGGGCTATTTGACCAAAAAGGCAAGTGATGAGTGTTGCATCAGATGACCTGGCCAATACCATATTCACAGTGTGCAGGGATACTGGAGCATTTGAGATATATATGTAAATGTAGGCAGGAATTAGGAGAAAGTGACTGGTAGTAGGACATTTTATTATAATAATAAAAATTGCAGCAGCATAAGTGGTGGGTGGGTGTGTAGGTTGTGATGAGTGTGTGTGTGTAACTAAGTGTGTTGATGGTAGTGTGAGGAAGAGTGACAGTGTAGGCCTGAAAGGCAGATATACATGTAAACAGGGCTGGAAAGTGCCTGGAAACAGGAACATACATACTTATAGTAATATACTAGAGGTAATACGAACAATATTGTTTGATGGCTCTGCGGAGGTCGTAGCGGGACCTCTTGTGTGGGTTCGTGTCCTCTACCATAGCCTCGGATTTGGCTGTGATAGCCCTGTGAGGGGTATCTCTGTCCTTTAGCTTAGCGCGCACCTCAGAGTTAAATAGAGGGGTTTTGATTGGGGAAGCAGCGAACCTTCACTGTGGGGACGACGGCAGCGATGCATTTCCTGATGAAGCCGGTGACGAGTCCCGGCACATATTCCAGTTAGCACTAGCAAAGCAGTCCTGTAGCATACCTCTGCATTTTTCAACGGAACATGTCACAGGCACATCCTGTTTAAGCTTTTGTATGTAAACAGGAAGCAGGAGTTTAGAGTCGTGATCTGATTTGCCGAAGGGGGTGACGAGGGAAGACCTTTTATGCTTGCATGTGGTTTGAGGTAACAGTGTTCCAGTACTTTATCGCCCCAAGAGGCGAAGGAGACGTGTTGATAGAAGTTGGGCATCACATGTATTCATGAGTTGCAATTAAAATCCCATGCAATAAGAAAAGCAGCCTCCGGATGCATGGTTTCCTGCTCGTTTATAACCTTGCACAGTTCGTGAAGTCCAGTTTGTTGTTGTCCTGAGGTGGAATGTATACAACAGTTAAGATAACAGATGAAAAATCTCTCGGGAGGTAGAAGGGTCGGCATTTGACCATCAGGTATTCCAAGACAGGTGAACAATAGGTTGAGACTACCACTGCACTTGAGTCAGCACACCAGTTGTTGTTGATGATTAGAAATGGGGATATCTTGTCCAAAAGGCATGTTTCAGAAAACTGAGGATATTGCAGTTACAAGAGTCCCGTTGATCGCAAATCCACGGTCGGAGGTCATCCATCTTATTATCAAGTGGCCAATAGAATGGAGGGAATTGGTGGCCGATTCTCTCTTTGCATTAGTCTCACTAGGACGCCCCTCTCCTGCCTCTTTCGTCGACTTTTCCTCTTGGGTAGCCTGAAGGCTGAAACAATTTGGCATGGCCCCTGTGATCCTTTTACAGCTGCTCCATCAATGTTGACATTTAAGAGGTTCGTGTTGCTATACTGACCATGTAATGTTTTGAAGAAAATACCTGATCGTTCCAGTTTGATTATTCTAGCCGTAACTTATCTCCTTGTATTCCTTTGTTACATTGATTTATCATGAAAATCACTTTACAGATGGTAACCCTTTGGAAAATGTGGAATGGCTCCCATATTATCTTTCTTATGTAGTCAAGGTTATTATGTGTGCGTATGCGTGAGTGTAGCTGTTCAAAATGTGCTCTCCGTTCATGTGGATAATTATAACTTTATGGAGATTTTTTCCTCCCTTAGTGCAACCACATCTGCAGCAGAGGCAAATAGAAGGGGAAGAGCAGAGGCCAAGGGTTCTGCTCTCTCTCTCGCTATATTTCTCAACTCTTTCTCCCGCTCTTCCTCTTCGCCCTCTCTCTCTCCCCTCATCCTTCTCTCTCTCCAGCTGGGACCACCAACGTCAGGGGCCTTGGGTGGACCCAGAACCAGCGCTATCAGCAACAAGTATACTCAAACGGCTCGTAATGACTTCCACTTAGAGCCAGTCCATAAATACTCTCAGATGCTGTACTACACAGACACTCGACAGAGAGAGAGAGACAGAAAGACAGATGAGAAAGAGACCTGCACTTTGGGAGTTTCTTCTTTTTAGTGGCTTTCTGTGTATTTGTTTTGGTCAGATCCTTGGCTGACTTTATTTATATGATTTCATAAAGTCTTTTTAGTCTGCATAGGAGTTATCCTAACTTTGTATTCACCGTTTATGTCCACGTCTTTGTGTTTAAATGTGCTGGAAGTGGATGTTTTGGTGCTCTGGTCATTTTGTACTGTATGCTAAGCTGTGTCTCCTTTGTGATTCTGAGCTCAGAATGGGCTCAACAGTAGTGGTGATATCATTCTTTATTGTGCAATAATGTTTTACATTATGGTAAATAGACTTCCTGTACACTGCATGGGCAGGGCCGATGTACTCAATCCAATTGAACCACATTAAAACATACATTTGTTAAGTGGAGGATAGGAGTTTGTGATTAATACCCCTCAATAGGGTAAAATGAACATTATTATTGCTGTACAATACATTGGACTCCAAGGCCGCACATAGAATAGAGAACCATTTCTACAAACTGTCTGCTTTCTTCATCATCCCAAACACAACTAAAGGTATTATCATAATGGAACACAAGAAAAAATCACTATCTTTGGTAACGATGAAGACCTTGAAGGCAGACTCACTTTCATTTAAAGGAAACCATATTGGAAAGAAAATTGCCTTTATTAATGTGTACACTCCAAATTCATATATCCTACATTTGTGGATTGTCTGAACAGCAAATTTTTTAGAATGAACTGAATTTCATCTGATTATTGGGACAGACATGAATGCAGGACAAATCTAATAAGACCAACTACAATCCACACATAACCAAGACTCTCCAGCATATACTCTGATTATTAACCCTAAACCAAATATTAGTACACTTTCTACTCAAACAGGCATAAAACATTCTCACAAACTGATTTCATACTATCGACACCTCTATTTTCATAAATTAAGAAAATAGAAATTGGACATGAGCTTGTCTGACCACCATACTGTAACGGCTTTCTATAGGTGAAGGAGAGTCAGACCAAAATGCGGCGTGGCTATTGAGATTCATGTTTAATGAAAAAACACACTAAACACAACCACTACAAAACAATAAACGTAACGAAAACCGAAACAGACTAATACTGGTGCAAACTAGTACACGACAGACATAAGGACAGGAAAAGGAACAAAAGGACAATCACCCACGAAACACTCAAAGAATATGGCTGCCTAAATATGGTTCCCAGTCAGAGACAATGATAAACACCTGCCTCTGATTGAGAACCACTTCAGACAGCCATAGATTCACCTAGAACACCCCACTAAGCTACCATCCCAATACATGTGAAAAAACCCCAAGACAAAACACTCCACATACAAAAACCCATGTCACACCCTGACCTGACCAAATAGATAAAGAAAACACAAAATACTAAG
This sequence comes from Oncorhynchus masou masou, assembly GCF_036934945.1. NCBI lineage: Eukaryota > Metazoa > Chordata > Actinopteri > Salmoniformes > Salmonidae > Oncorhynchus > Oncorhynchus masou. The sequence continues at coordinate 29,342,905 of NC_088232.1, forward strand.
ACCAGGGCGTGACACATACTTACTAATGCCAACTTCAAATCTTAGAATCTACTAAAAGAGCCACAAGATGGCATTTCAATGCTTTATTGCTACATTGTGATACATTTTAACTAAATTAATTCATAGTGATCAATAAAAATTCAGTCGATGATAGCTGGATTCTATGGGACGCCACCAAAATAATGCAACTGCATCGGAGTTGAATAAATTACAATTAAACAAGGTATCACAATTGGAAATGTTGTTAACTGCATTACATCATTCTCAACAAACACTCTTCAGAACAGGTAGCAATTACGCTTTCCAAAGTCAAGCCAGAGAGCAGAATTTGCCATTTGTGGAGTTGAACTTAACCATTACTTCCATGGTAATCGTCCTAGGTGTTTGCTGGTCAATAAGCTACGCAGTAATGATCTATCAGCTAATATAACAACTATTGAATCTGAAACAGGAATTACTATCACAACCCAAATCAATCAAAGATTCTCCCGCTTCTATAAAGAACTGTACACATATGAATATTTAAGATATTCTTTGAAGATGTAGGGTTTCAGATGTTTTCTGAAGAACGGCAGGGACTATTCTGTCCTACCTTCAGGGGGAAGCTGGTTCCACCATTGAGGTGCCAGGACAGAGAAGACTGGGCTAAGCGGGAGCTGCCTAGTCCAGACGGGAGATGACAAGTGCCTGGATTAGGACCTGCACCACTTCCTGTGTGAGGTAGGGTCGTACTATAAGTATGTTGTAGAGCATGAACATGTAGGAGTGAGTAACTGCTTTGATGTTTGCAGAGAACGACAGAGTGTTGTCCAGGTTCTTTGCACTCTGGGAGGGGGAAACCGTGAAGTTATCAACCATGATGGAGAGGTCTTGGAGTGAGCAGGCCTTTCCCGAGAGAAACTGCAGCTCTGTCTTGTTGATGTGGTGGGCCGGCATTCAAGCTGACATATTTGGAGGTGGGGGGGTAGTTGAGTGTCATTGCAATGATAGGAGAGACCATGTGAGGATATGACAGAGCCAAGTGACTTGGTGTATGGAGAGAAGAGGGCCTAGAACCGAGCACTGGGGGACACTAGTAGTGAGAGTACGTGGTGCAGACAGATTCTCTCCACATCACCTGGTAGGAGCAGCCTGCAATGTAGGATGCAATCCAAGTGTGTGCAGAGCCTGGACCGCCCAGCCATGAGAGGGTGGAGAGGATCTGATGGTTTACGGTGTCAAAGGCAGCGGATAGATCTAGGAGGATGAGAACAGATGAGAAAGTCAGCTTTGCCAGTGAGGAGAGCTGCCATAACACAGAGAAGAGCGGTCTCGGTTGAGTGGCCAGTCATGATGCCTGACTGGTTAGGAGATAGTTCTGAGAGAAGAGTTGATCAGAGACGGCACACTCAAGTGTTTTGGAAAGAAAAGAAAGGGATACCAGTCTGTAGTTTTTGACATCAGGAATTGAATGTTTGAGGAGGGGAGTGACTATGGCCATTTTTAAGTCAGAGGGGATGCAGCCCGGGGTCAGGGATGAGTTGATGTGGGAACTGAGAAATGGGAGAAAGTCTCTAGAGATTGTCTGGAGAAGGGAGGAGGGGATGGGGACGAGCGGGCAGGTTGTCGGGCAGTCGGACCTCAGTTACAAGATTTATTTTGGAGAGAGAGCTGAGAAAGAGGTCAAGGCGTAGGGTAGTTCTGTGTGGGACCAGTGGGCTCCATAGGCTGAATGAATGAGGAGCGGATGTTGTCAAACTTCCTTTCAAAGTGGTTGACAAAGTTGTCTGCAGAGAGTGGCGGTGGAGGATTAGGAGGGAGGAGAAGGTGGAAAAGAGTTTCCTAGGGTTAGAGACAGAAGCTTGGAATTAAGAGCCATAGAAGGTGACTTTAGCAGTGGATACAGAGGAAGGGAGAGGAGGGTGAAAGCATGATAGGTCCTCCAGAAGTTTCGTTTTCCTCAATTTTTACTTAGCTGCCCACATCCCTGTTCTGTAAGCTCGCAAGTCACTCAACCAAGAGCAGGAGGGCCGAGCCAGGTTGGAGGAAAGGGGACAGTGTGAGTCATCGGATGCGCAAAGGGAGGAGAGTAGGGTCGAGGAGATAGAATCAGGAGACAGGAGGGAGGAGGACCAGGAATTCCATATGGGGTGTGTGCGCAGAGTACACTAAATTAGTGCAGCCAAGGGGTGGGGAGTGTCTGTAAAGCCTATTGTTGACAAAGCTACAAAAGAGCAAAATAACAATACTCAAGTGAGAGAGTGATGGTTTGAGAACATTCCAAGATTTGAAAGATACACACACATTACGAGGCAACTTCTTTTTCCTATATTACAACTTATATTTACAACTGGCCTATGGAGTCCCCTAGGAAAACCAACTACCGAACCATCCAATGAGGGGATTTATAAATAAATTATCTGGTGTCCCGAAAGGACTGATCGCTATAATATATGAACAACTTTAGGAAAGCTCATATTCTGAGCTAGCCATAAAAAAGTATGGTCCACAAATCTAATTAAATCTGAACAACTGGAACAGAAAATGGAAAAATATGACCTTGGCATCCCGTAATCCGAACCATCAATTTATACATTTTAAGTTTGTTCAGACTGTATTTAACACCAATAAAAAGTTTTACGATTAAATTATCCCTGACTCCCAACTGTTCACTGTCCTCTAAATCGGATGGGCACATATCTTTATATGATGTGGGAGTGCCTTGCAAACTTCATCATGAAGTGCTTTGAGAGACTAGTCAAGGTCCATATCACCTCCAACCTACCTGACACCCTAGACCCACTCCAATTTGCTTACCGCCCAAATAGGTCCACAGACGATGCAATCTCAACCACACTGCACACTGCCCTAACCCATCTGGACAAGAGGAATACCTATGTGAGAATGCTGTTCATCGACTACAGCTCAGCATTTAACACCATACTACCCTCCAAACTCGTCATCAAGCTCGAGACCCTGGGTCTCGACCCCGCCCTGTGCAACTGGGTACTGGACTTCCTGACGGGCCGCCCCCAGGTGGTGAGGGTAGGTAACAACATCTCCACCCCGCTGATCCTCAAGACTGGGGCCCCACAAGGGTGTGTTCTCAGCCCTCTCCTGTATTCCCTGTTCACCCACGACTGCGTGGCCATGCACGCCTGCAACTCAATCATCAAGTTTGCGGACGACACTACAGTGGTAGGCTTGATTACCAACAGCGACAAGACAGCCTACAGGGAGGAGGTGAGGGCCCTCGGAGTGTGGTGTCAGGAAAATAACCTCACACTCAACGTCAACAAAACTAAGGAGATGATTGTGGACTTCAGGAAACAGCAGAGGGAGCACCCCCTATCCACATCGATGGGACAGTAGTGGAGAGGGTAGTAAGTTTCAAGTTCCTCAGCGTACACATCACAGACAAACTGAATTGGTCCACCCACACAGACAACGTTGTGAAGAAGGCGCTGCAGCGCCTCTTCAACCTCAGGAGGCTGAAGAAATTCGGCTTGTCACCAAAAGCACTCACAAACCTCTACAGATGCACAATCGAGAGCATCCTGTCGGGCTGTATCACCGCCTGGTACGGCAACTGCTCCGCCCACAACCGTAAGGCTCTCAAGAGGGTAGTGAGGTCTGCACAACGCATCACCGGGGGCCAACTACCTGCCCTCCAGGACATCTACACCACCCGATGTCACAGGAAGGCCATAAAGATCATCAAGGACAACAACCACCCGAGCCACTGCCTGTTCACCCCGCTATCATCCAGAAGGTGAGGTCAGTACAGGGGCATCAAAGCAGGGACCGAGAGACTGAAAAACATCTTCTATCTCAAGGCCAACAGACTTCTAAACAGCCACCACTAACATTGAGTGGCTGCTGCCAACACACTGACTCAACTCCAGCCACTTTAATAATGGGAATTGATGGAAATTGATGTAAAATATATCACTAGCCACTTTAAACAATGCTACTTAATATAATGTTTACATACCCTACATTACTCATCTCATATGTATATGTATATACTGTACTCTATATCATCTACTGCATCTTTATGTAATACATGTATCACTAGCCACTTTAAACTATGCCACTTTGTTTACATACCCTACATTACACATCTCATGTGTATATACTGTACCCGATACCATCTACTGCATCTTGCCTATGCCGTTCTGTACCATCACTCATTCATATATCTTTATGTACATATTCTTTATCCCTTTACACTTGTGTGTATAAGGTAGTAGTTTTGGAATTGTTAGGTTAGATTACTCGTTGGTTATTACTGCATTGTCGGAACTAGAAGCACAAGCATTTCGCTACACTCGCATTAACATCTGCTAACCATGTGTATGTGACAAAAACATTTGATTTGATAAGATTTTGATTTGAAATGCTTCTGGGGCGAAGTTACAAAATTATTTTTGAAGTGCATGAATTTAAATATTGCATCTGTTATGTTACTTAATGATGATAGCTCCTTTAATCTCTCGCTCAATCAGAGACGATTACTGCAACTACCATTACACTACCATCACCATGCTTGACCGTTGGTATATGGTTCTTACTGTGGAATGCAGTGTTTGTTATTCACCAGACATAATGGGACCCATCTCGCCCAGGAAGTTGACTCAAGTTTGCCAGAAAGCACCTGGAAACACCTGGATTATCATCAATACTCTTTGAAGAGTGTTCTATGGACAGATGAATCATCCACCTCTGGCCTGCTCGCCTCCCTACCACTGAGGAAGTACAGTTCCCGCTCAGCCCAGTCAAAACTGTTCGCTGCTCTGGCCCCCCAATGGTGGAACAAACTCCCTCACGACGCCAGGACAGCGGAGTCAATCACCACCTTCCGGAGACACCTGAAACCCCACCTCTTCAAGGAATACCTAGGATAGGATAAGTAATCCTTCTCAGCCCCCCCCTTAAATGATTTAGATGCACTATTGTAAAGTGGCTGTTCCACTGGATGTCAGAAGGTGAATTCACCAATTTGTAAGTCGCTCTGGATAAGAGCGTCTGCTAAATGACTTAAATGTAAATGTAAATGTAAAAGTATAACTTTTTGGACGATATGGGTCCCATTTATACCTGTCAAAAACAAAAACTGCATTCCACAGTAAGAACCTCATACCAAAGGTCAAGCATGGTGGTGGTGGTGTGATGGTTTGGGGATGCTTTGCTGCCTCAGGACCTGGGTGACTTGCCTTAATAGAAGGAACCATGAATTCTGCTCTGTATCAGAGAATTATACAGGAGAATGTCAGGTCATCCGTCCGTGAGCAGCAAGACAATGATCCCAAACACACAATCAAGTCTACATGGAAATTGTCAAAAAGCAACACATTTGAAGTTTTGGAATGACCTAGTCAAAGTCCAAACATAATCCCAATTGAGATGTTGTGGCAGGACTTAAAACGAGCAGTTGCATGCTTGAAAACCCACACATGTCGCTGAGTTAAAGCAGCTCTTCACGGAAGAGTGGGCCAAAATTCCTCCACAGCGACGTGAGAGACTACAGAAAGCATTTGGTTGCAGTCATTGCAGCTAAAGGTGTCACAACCAGTTATTGATTGTAAGGGGGAAATGACTTTTTCACACAGGGGCATTGGGTGTTGTATAATTTTGTTTATGAAATAAATATGTAATTGTGTTATTTGTTCACTCAGGTTCCCTATCTAACACTAGGTTTTGAGCTGATAACATTCACTATAAAACATATGCAAACAGAGAGACAATTTCAAAGGAGGCAAATACTTTTCCACGGCACTATAGTGAGCTCGAAAAGTATTGGGACAGTGACACATTCGTTGTTGTTTTGGCTCTGTGCTCCAGCACTTTGGATTTGAAATGATACAACAACTATGAGGTTAAAGTTCAGACTGTCAGATTTCATTTGAGGGTATTTTCATCCATATCTTTGTACATATGGGGATCAAAAGTAAATGAACAAATTCACTTCTTTGTATATTAAAGTAGTCAAAATGGATGCATTTGCTTCATGTTTTGGTTGTGTTTCAGATTATTTTGTGCCAAATAGAAATTCAAGGTAAATAATGTATTGTGTCATTTTGGAGTCACTTTTATTGTAAATAAGAATAGAATATGTTTCTTAACACTTCTACATTCAAACTGTATATATTTCTTACTTGCAACAAAAAATGACAAAACAATTAAAAACTTTTTTTGGACTCAGTTTGCTCTAAATAAATCTCTTTAAGATTCTACCATTGGGGTCATTGTTGTTGGTCAGAACAGAACTGTTACTAGCTGTGCGTAGGTTATACATCCACTCACTCAGGGTAGTGTTCATATCATTGTGACAACGGCATGCCAGAGAAGCCCAATCATCATCACACCACCTGGAGTTTATCTTCAGGGGAGATACATACAAACATTCACACATCAGTCCTTACAAACATACAAAACAGATCCTATTCCGTCTGTGGTTAGAGATTAGATGGCCCAATCTCTCACCCGCCCTGACAGTGGAACTGTTTGAAATGACATTTTTGCCATCAGACCGTGAAAACTTTTGCGTGACAACAGACCATCTCTCCAAAAGCAACAGGAGGAGAGGAGATCAGATTGCGATTGAGGCTCTCAGGAACTCTCCTCTTCAATGGGTTTTGCCATGAAGGAGAGGTTCCTATCAAGTTAGCAAGTGGTTTGATATTAGAGTGGCCACAGGCCAGGAGTGTAAATATAAACAACAGAATATTGAAATACACACATATACAGTATATAAACATACAAGTACACACCCTTATATAAATACTCCAATATGAATACACACACGCACACACACTCCCACACAGAGATCCAGCACTGAATCAAACACTAGATCAAACACCTTCTTTCATCTCACTTGTATGTTTATCATGTTTTCCTTCTGGGGAAAACTATGCATCTCGTTTGGATATCTTCCCCTCTTTCTCCCTAATCTAGTTTGGACATTGTCTCTGCTTCCATCTGTACACAGGTGAGTTATCTCATCCTATCACAGCCCTTCATCCTGCCAAGCATGGGGATTCACAGCTCAGGGGCCACTATCTGGACGGCGACTGAACTTTATCTGGCCATGGGGGCACCAGGGGCGGAGATGGCTCCCGACGCAAGATCAGACAAGTCCACGCCATGCCAACACTCAGGTGATGTTGCAAAACTCACTCTGGAGATTCAAGATAGCCAGACAGTGGGATAGTTGGGTTTTGTATAAAGCAAGTTTTCCAAATTAAAGATTTGCTTCCATTGGAGCTGAACATTATTTGGGTTTAATATGATCCGTCTGAAGTTTGAGAGGAGTTGAAAAGAGTGTTGCTTGAAGTTGGCTCTATAGGACCTGGTTTAAGGTCAGATTAGCCTTTTTTCTCTCAAGAGTTAACGTTAGGGATTACACCATGCACTGTAAATGGATCTTATATCTGTGTTACTTTATCAGAAAACTCTTGAGCCAATTACTGTGGGAGGAAACAACATGTTGGCATGCCACAGAACCTTTTTACCCAAAGTCATTTGGAGTTCCTCAGATAGTGAGTCCATTGTGTCTGTGAGTCACTTTGTGAGTCAATGCTGTTTGTGAGTCAGTTTATGACTCGAGTCATTGTATTTCCTGCTACACAGAGACTTCCTAATTTTTCTAGGTACCTGCTGTTTTGAACAAAATGGTTCCCTAATTTGAGGCTTCTTTGATGTTCCCAACTAAGAGGGTTGTACGTGGAGTATTACTAAACAGAGGCCCTGACTAAAACTGCCTCGTTACCACAGCTTCACTACATTTCCCCATCTAAAGGTGACAGACAGACAGACAGACAGACAGACAGACAGACAGACAGACAGACAGACAGACAGACAGACAGACAGACAGACAGACAGACAGACAGACAGACAGACAGACAGACAGACAGACAGACAGACAGAGACATATGCACACACACACAGACACACAAACACACACAATGTTCCCTGATCTTTTCCCATACACTAAGTATCACCTTACAAAAGGGACCCTCCAGGTCAAGCTATACAATCCAACCATAGGATCAGGGGATGAAAATTAGAAACATTGGAGTACTGGGTCAACCTACACACAGCACAATTGTACCCTCAAATGGCTCCCTGGCTACCAACCTTTCCCCTCTACAGTATCTTTGCAGTGTTGAGTGGAGGGATTTGACTCCTTTCATGGCAGCCCTAGTGCCTGTGGACAGGAATAGCATGGATATCTGGAGAATTAGTTATTCTGATGAGAGTATGGTCCAGAGCCTGAGCCATTGAAATACAGTCCGGTACAGTTTGGCCAAATGTCCACCAATTTGGCTTCAAAGGATCCATCTCAGTGAATCTCAAATGCAACATGGAAGGTCCTTGAACTGTAGTTTGTGCCAGTTTATCTAAGGTCAGCGGCCTACAATATTTCAGTGTAGGCTAGTATAGTCATGTTCCATTATAGTGTAGCCTATATTTCCCGGACACACACGCATGCATGCACAGAAGCACACACACACACACACACACACACACACACACACACACACACACACACACACACACACACACACACACACACACACACACACACACACACACACACAAACACACACACACACACACACACACACACACACACACACACACACACACACACACACACACACACACACACACACACACACACTTCAAAGGGAGCAGAAATTAGAGCCTATGTACTAACTGGGGCATGGCATCTGTGCGCTCTTGCTGGCCATCTTTCTTCTGAAATGAATACACCCTGACTCAAATACAGAACAGGCAGGAAAATACATATACACAGAAACACATGGTTTTCTTTCAAGGCTCAACCCTATTGCTTACTCTCTTGGTTTGAGATTAAATTCTGTGTACTTCCACTGACACAAAAAAATACTAATTCCTTGTTTTTACAAAATGGTCTGCACAGATGTGCACGCATACTCACACACATGCACACATGCACACAAACAAACACACACATGAATACCTTGTTAGGATTAAAGCCAAGTCACCCACATGTGCCGATAAGAAGACGTACCTCAGTCGTCCCCCCTCCACGTGGTGGAGACAAGATACCAGTCTGGGAGATTTCTGAAGAGGTGTACTGCAGCCTGCCTGTGTTTGTTTCACAGTCTCTCCCCACCATGCTTAGCCACTAACCATACTTATCTCTCTGGCTATTAAAGCCCGATAGCAAGGCGTTGGAGCGGTTTCGGCTCTTTGGGCCTCAGAAATGTAGATAAGAGGCAAATATGGGCATCATATTTCCAGGCATCGTAACAATATATTTCCCCCTGAAGGGAACGTCAAACAAAGCCATTCCTGACATTCCTGGGCCATGAGCGTTATCTTCTGTTTTGACCATCGTCCTAGAGAAAGCTCATAAGAGACAGGGTTGAACCTGTGAGCATTTAGAGATGAGATCTTACTCTGTGATCACTGTTTTCAAGCATGTTTTTAGTATATCCTCCAGTTGTGAATGGAAATGTGACATTATGTTGATTTTGTGCAACAATAATTAAGGTTAGTCCATGTACAAGTAAAAGAGTGCAGGTAAAATTGCAGAAGTAAATCTGGAAATAAGTTCTACCCTCTCCCCCCACCCTCTTCCTAGTACACACACACACACACACACACACACACACACACACACACACACACACACACACACACACACACACACACACACACACACACACACACACACACACACACACACACAGCTGGCAGAGGGAGGCCCAACCCACAGCCTGATCTTGTTAGTAGAGCGGCTGTGAGTGCAGCCACACCTCAGAAAGAATGAAAGAGAAGATGGGAAGAGCGAGTGCTCCGCCGTCGACCTCTTTCTTCTCTCACGTTATCCTGAGGCGTGGAGGCTCTGTGGAGGCTCTGGGGCTGGTTAACTGGCCTGCAGCTTGGGGCCTGACGGCATGGCCATCCCCGGGCCCCATCTCCATCTGATCACTGTCATGACTTGCGCACAACACACTTGCACGCAAACATGTGCAGTACACACACACCGAGTACACATCCAATTATATCCATACATACACACGATACAGATCATTTACATATCCACACACGTACAGACACACGAGGGGTGGGGGTTGACTAGCACCAAACCAGCTAGGAAGATTAAAGGAAGTGTTTTGCTCATAAGAGGGCAGATGTAAAGCACATCCAAAATATACTTGGCCACATATAGGTACCAAACATAACACCTTGAATGAAGGCTAGAAAGCTACTATCAACATAGAGGTGGACAAATTAATACCTTTCATGTAGCCTACACTCTGTATTATTGTGCTGCCACAAGTCCAGAACTATGAGCAGAGCGAATGAAGTGGATTGGAGCAGCACATAGTCTGGGGTCTGGGAGGGAGGCAGCGTGGTGGGGAGGAAGGACTGAGCTCACAGCTGGGAGAGTGGTGTGTGTGAACGTTGCCAAAGCCCCAGCACATGACTCCCCTTCACTTGTCAAAATCACCATGTGTGCAATAATGTGATTATAGCCTGGTTACATATTATGATTTAAAACAACTTGAGAGTGTGTGTGTGTGTGTTTTTGGTTTTACTATCTTTGTGAGGACCAGAAATCCTCACAATGACAGTACAACTGGTACAATTCGGAGAAGTGGGGACATTTTGCCTGTCACCAAAAGGAAAAAGGCTATTTTTGGCTTAGAGGTTAGGTTTACCTCCCTCAACGCCATTAGGGTTATGGTAAGATTTGGGGTTAGGGGTTCGATTTAAAGTTAGAGTCAGAGGTTTGGGTTTATTATGGTTAGGTTTAGGGTTAGGGTTAAAGGGTTATGGAAAATAGGATTTTGAATGGGATTCAATTGTTTGGTCCTCACAAGGATAGTAGAACAAACGTGTCTCTGTGTGTACATGTACATGAATGTGTATGTGTATGTATGTGTACACTACAGTTCAAAAGTTTGGGGTTACTTAGAAATGTCCTTGTTTTTGAAAGAAAAGCTATTTTCTTGTCCATTAAAATAACATCAAATTGATCAGAAATACATAAAACTGGCCTTCTTTAGACTAGTTGAGTATCTGGAGCATCAGCATTTGTGGGTTTGATTACAGGCTCAAAATGGACAGAATCAAATAACTCTCTTCTGAAACTCGTCAGTCTATACTTGTTCTGAGAAATTAAGGCTATTCCTTCCAGTTTCTGGCCATTTTGAGTCTGTAATCAAACCCACAAATACTGATGCTCCAGATACTCAACTAGTCTAAAGAAGGCCAGTTTTATTGCTTCTTTAATCAGACCAACAGGTTTCAGCTGTGCTAACATAATTGCAAAAGGGTATTCTAATGGTCAATTAGCCTTTTAAAATTATAAACATGGATTAGCTAACACAACATGCCATTGGAACACAGGTGTGATGGTTGCTGGTAATGGATAAATAATTTGATGTTATTTTAATGGACAAAAAAATGTGCTTTTATTTAAAAAACAAGGGCATTTCTAAGTGACCCCAAACTTTTGAACGGTAGTGTATGTATGTGTGTGTGTGTGTGTGCATGTGAGAGGGGCAGGAAAGGGGCAGGAAGGGTTGGTGAGGGGTGCGTGAACAGGGTGGTATTGGGGAGATGTGGATTTCTGCCCCAGCTTTCCCCCTACTCTCTATCTCCCCCTGTAGTGCATGGGGGGGAAGCTGGGTGGGGGTTTTGGTGTGACCGTCTGGGTCTTGTCATGGATATACAGGTTGGGGGAACGCTTGATGTCATTCTCTCCCTCTATGTAGCCCTGCACCACCCCAGCCTCAGCCCCCAATTCAACAATACAAAATCACTACACTGCACACAAGGCGTTGTCATCGCAGGTGCAGCCGAGATTCGCCAGAATAAATGAACGCTTCCAGCTCAAGATGTTTTTTTTTCTTCTTCTCTTTCCTTTTTTCTTCCCTCCCTATTCCTCTGAGTTGTTTCCAGGCAGGCAGGCAGGGCTTCAGTGTAGAAGGGGAACAGCAGGTCCAGATCAGCCCCACACATCACAGTGAAGCCCAGTCTTCTGGCTTCTTAAAACAGGTTTTTGTCATCACAAACCACATCGACCAGGGGGCAATTTTAATATCTAGCTTCTGATGCTTGCCTCTCTGCCTGCCTGCCTGCCTCTCTGCTTGCCTCTCTGCCTGCCTTTCTATCTTGCTGCCTCTCTTCCTGATTCCTTGCCTTGCCTGCCTGTCTCCTTGGCTGTCTGCCTGCCTCTGTGCCTGCCTGCATTTCTGCCTCTTTGCCCGCCTGCCTGTCCCTTGGCTCACTCCTATAAACTGTGTAGGGTAGCCAAAAGAACAGAACAGAGGAGGGTGTGAGATTGTCAATTTACCAAAAGTCTCTCCATGTATGTCCATGATTACACAGGAAGGCCTCTGAGCCCCCATCCTGCGTGGCATGGTTCTCTACCCGGTCAGGTGGTATTTTTGCTACAGGGCAAGGTGGAGGTGGAGGAGGAAGAAGGAGGTGGTGGTGTTGGGGGAGTGTACTGTAGCTGTAGCTGGTTTTCTCAGCTTGTTATAGGCTGGATCCCTTCCACACAATGCCAGCCAGGCATGAAGACCGCCGCTAACGATTCACTCCTGGGCATCTGGAAGTGTGAGAGCGGTGGCCTAGCCCGGAATGCCACCCATCTCGGGGCCTGGCGAAGAAAAACAAACACCAGTGGTCACAGAGAGGGGATTTCCGGTTAGAGTCATCTAATACCTCCCAGGAATCCCAGATTTCCCTGAATCCAGAGTGGAAGAGCCCAGGCCATCATAAGCCGCTCAGGAGCGCTGTAATACCACTATAAGTTCTACCTTTCTGCAGTACAGCATGTCAGCCTAGCACCGTGCCTCCGTCTACCCCACACTGCCTCTTTGGTTACCTCACATGAAGGAAATAAGAGTAGATTTCAATAAACAGGACTGGAAAGATCAAGTCAATTGCCATAAATAACTAAATTGGTCAATTCTCAATTAGTGTAACAGGAGTCAACATCCCACAGCTGGTTGGACTGGAGGATGATACTGTGCTGGTAGAAAGCTATGGTTGGAAACAACACCTGACTCTGTACCACAGATCAAGCAGTACCAGCACTTCAGGTGAAAAACATTTTCATTGCATTGTATGAGGTTATTCTTCTTATATAAACTGGGGAGGTGAATTGATGTTGTGCGAGGTTGTAATGTCTTCTGATTTTTTGTTGTTGTTATTCCATGTTTTACAGCTTCGGTGCTCTGGAGCCTGGTGTTGTTGTCGCCATGGAGTGTTCGGACTCAGTCAGAACCAGGTTTCAGCTGCTGCGCAACGCTGACATCCTTCCTCCCATAGATGGTCTGCCTATACAATCACCACCTGGACTTTACACAGACCAACTTATCTTTTTGACAAGATCAGGAAGTTTTGAGACGAAGAGGCTGTGGACGTCACATGCCCTGCACCAAAGTCAAGGGCAGGACAGAAACAGACTCTACGAATGTAGATTCCCTTGTTCATGCGTGGTTCGGATGGACCAGTCATCAGCACTATCTGCAGTTCCTCTATTCAAATGACTCTCTCCTAACACACACGCCATACGTTGCTGCTACAAAAACAAAAAGATATTCTGCTGCTCAGCCACTTTACCCCTGATTGTATGCATATAACTACCTTGTCTATCACTGATATTGATATTGTTCTTGTACATATTGCATATTATTTTATTTATATTGATGCTATTTCTGATATTGCTACTATACAATTAACCATTTGGCTGTACAGTTTACAATTTCTGTAGAGACCAATCCACTTAGCAAGACTTAGCAGAATATTGATATATAAAATGAATATTGATATGTGTGGTCGTAACATGATTTTGTGACATACCACAACAATATCATGTGACCATATCAAGAGTCCACCACATAAATATATGGCGCATAAATCTGTTTACGTTCTGTTTATGTACTGTAATTACATGTGCACCTCACTCAGGTTTCAACTCAGGTTGCATGGCCTTAACTTATGTATGGAATACTATGTGATAAGTGCGTGTGGAACAGTATATAAAATGTGCTAATGTACTGTTGTGAAGGCATTTGGGCAGTGGTGTAATGTACTTGAGTAAAATACTCCTTTTGTATTTGGGGGTATCTGTACATTACTTTACTATCTATATTTTTGGCAACTTTTACTTTACCTTCACCACATTCCGGAAAAAAATATGTACTTCTTACTCCAAACATTTTCCCTGGCACCCAAAGTTCTTCACACACTTATCAAGAGAACATCCCTGGTCATCCCTTCTGCCTCACTAAACACAAATGCTTTTTTTGTACTTATGTCTGAGTGTTGGAGTGTGCACCTCCCTATCCGTCAATAAAAACTAAAAACAATTAGGCCATCTGGTTTAATATAAGGAATTTGAAATTATTTATACGTTTACTTTTGATACTTAAGTACATTTGATCAATTCCATTTACTTTTGATACTTAAGTATTTTGAAAACCGAATACTTTTAGACTTGTAGTTTTTTACTGGGTGACTTTTACTTCAGTCATTTTCTATTAAGGTATCTTTACTTTTACTCAAGTATGACAATTTAGTACTTTTTCCACCACTGGATGTGGCTGGAGGTTCTAGCATTTTTTTCACATGACCCATCAATTTAGACAAGTGTGTCTGGGTAAGCGTCATCTAATATTTATAAAATATTTTGATCTGGACACTTTTTGCTTATTGTAGGCTACTACCACTTTTACTCTTAATCTTTACTACACTGCTAACTGTTTAGCACCTGACCTCACATTTGAATCCATAAAGAGATGGGTGGGGCTGGCTTAAGAGGGTGTGAACAATGCTGAATGGGTGTAGACAAATGAGAGTTCTCCAGTTGGTACCAAAACATTCAAAGGCCCTTTTCTCAAAAGTAAGTTAACAAGTTAGCAACTTTAAAAGCAGATTCCCCCCCCCATTGTTCCTCAGAAATGCAGTGTATGATATAACACGTTGTAGCTCTGAGCCTCTACTTTTTACCAATGTAACAAATCATGTTTTAAATTTTGCTACAAAAGACCGAATCCAGGTGGTGAGTCACACACGTCCTGTGAGCACTCCAACCTCTCTGTAGGGTGTCTGCCCATGTAACGGGTGTTGTCGTCTGATGAGGAGGAATCGGACCAAAGCGCAGCGTGGTAAGTGTTCATAACTTTTATTTAACTGAACACTGAAACAAAAATAACAAAGTGAATAACGAAACTGAAACAGTCCTGTCGGGTACAGAAAACACTAAACAGAAAACAACTACCCACAAAACATAGGAGGGAAAAAGCTACCTAAGTATGGTTCCCAATCAGAGACAATGATAGTCAGCTGTTCCTGACTGAGAACCATACCCGGCCAAAACAAAGAAATACAAAACATAGAAAAAAGAACATAGAATGCCCACCCAAGTCACACTCTGACCAAACCAAATAGAGACATAAACAGGCTCTCTAAGTTCAGGGCGTGACAGCCCAGAGTGGATGAAAACACACTTTGGTGATTAAATTTCACTTCCTTACTTTATCAAATACATTTTTACCAAGATAAATGTAATTCTTCATGTTCTGAATCATTCAGTGGTGTCTTCTTTAACATATAATTAACATTATATCCAAAAGGTCGTATTTCGTAACCTAATACCCCCGGTAATAAGCGCTGAGTTCTGTTGACAGAGCGATGCAGCTTACTCACAGCCACATTTGAGGATTTTGCATGTTGTGGTACGTGTCTTCAAAGTTGTTTCCGCAAGTCACAAAAAGTCAAATTAGGATGAAAATACTACATCATGTCTCAAAATTGATATCAAAAGATGATGAGTTCAACAGGAAAGAGAGCCTGTCAGGTAGCCTTAATTCTCGTACAGTATCCAGCCTAGCTTATGCGATGCTATAGTCATTTTCCTGATTTTTGACCACTTTTTTCTCAGGTTAGTCACTCTAGTTTTGTCCTTTTATAAGGATAAAAATGGATTATGATAGAGACATGAGGTTTGAACCATTGGTTTTCTTTGAAGATTATCTACACGTTTACACAATAGTACCCATTGGTCAAAATATGCGTTTTTGATTGGACACCCTACTCTCTGGTGTCTCCAAGGCTAGACTTTTATGTGCTCTGGGGTCCCTGTGATGAGGCAGCTGTGCGAGTGTGTGTGTTAGAGTGTTTGCATTTGCACGTGTGTGTGTGTGCAGACAGATGCCAGGGTGCCGCTGGAGCCCATGTGACCTCTGGCCCTGGTGCTGCAGCGTGATGTGAATGAGCAAGGTCACCGCTTACCATGGCCTGATGAGAGTTGAGGCATCTGTCTCACTCATGATGAATAGAAAGCACCTGCACTGTACACGAGAACCAGGGGGAGAGAGAAAGCAAGAGGGAGAGAGAGACGGAGGAGGGAGGGCAAGAGAGAATGTCCAGTTTCAATCAGCAACAAGAGACCTCACCTGCTAAGGAATGGAGCAATAAAACATACATCTAACAACCACACCACTAGCCCGACTCTACCGGCTCCCACCCATCTGCTGTCCTGCTAGCCTGAGAGGTCCAATCCTCCCTTCCATTACCACCCCCTCCCCTCTCCGCCATCTGAGATGTTTGTCTTGCTAATGTGGGGGACCTCTGGGAGAATCATGCTTAATGCAAGGAGACCGCTCGCTCTGCCGCTTGGGGGTCTTAATAATGGCTAACCGCTCGCCGGGCCGAGGCTGAGGCCGAGCTGGGGGTCCGAGGGGAGAGGATGGGAGGTGAGGGGGAATTGGTGAACGGGGCCAAGAGAGAGAGAGGCTGGGGGATTGTTTTACAAACAGAATTCCTTTAATTAATCACCATGTTTGAACAGCTGGCATACTCAAGACAGGCCGTAACGGGATCCCTGCGTGGAAGTACGGATTACAGACACAGATTTTGGCAGACAAATATTAGCTGTCAAGCGCTGCAGCGGCCAGAGTGGTGGAGGAGTAGGCGCCCTGTTTCCTGGAGGGGAGAGAGCCAGAGGAGTGGGGTTGCTAACATTGGTCCCCATAGGTCCTAACTTGACAGGGCGGCCTGGGGAGGTGTTAGGGATGACCCCCAAGGCTGGGGTGGGGGTGTGTGGGGACCCCCAGCCTGCACTATGGGGCAGCCCTGGGGCCCAGTGTCATTCCTGGAGTGATCCAACTACTATGAATTCCGAGGAGAGTGAGAGGGCAGTTAAAAGGGGGTTCAGGCACTGACATGGAGCCCTAAGGTCAGAAGACCCCTGTTAGCATTTCTGTACAGGCCTCACATATACAGAGGACATTTGTCTATACCTATACCCTTCCTCTCTTACACAGAGCAGCACGTCAGCGGTGCAAGAATATTCCATAACCACAAAAACGGGTCATAGCTAGGGCTGTTGGGGTGACCGTATTACCACCACACCGACAGTCACAAGTCATGAAGGCAGTCAAATTCCACGTGATGGTTTAGTCGCGGTAATTAGGCTTCTCCAAGCTCTGATGCTGCTGCTGGTCATTAGTGGCCTACCAAACATACTATCTGCCTGGTACCCAGCATTCTATTGTCTCTCTAATCACTTTGACATCAATGCAAATGTAATTGAAAATCTAATCAAACACTTAATGAGAGCCCATGAGATCATGTTGCGCAACAGATCTATAGGCTATGCAATTGCGCGAGAAAACAAAACGATGGCTCTATTAAGAAGAGGATCCAATCATCTTTCTATAGGCTGGGCCGACTATATTTATTTCTCATCTTTCCTAATATTTAGCACATTGCTTATATTTACAGCAGGAGTATAGCCTACCAGGCTGGCATGAAAATGAACCCCTCGAAAAGCGGTTAGATGACATGTATTTTTTCCTGCTGCCCCTGTTTCCATACAGGTGCATGATAACGGTCCATTGTAAATCAAAACACATATATTATTTAGTATATGTAAAGACCAGATTAAATCAAGAATAGTCTGATGGGTGACAATATTAGCCTATCACTTGTGAATTACTATATTATCACTTGTGAATGATGCCCAGCATAGGAAACAATGCCTTTTTTGAGTGACTTTTTGTCACATCCTGACCTTAGTTCCTTTTTTATGTCTCTAATTTAGTTTGGTCACGGCATGAGTTGAGGTGGGCATTCTATGTGTTGTTCTATGTTTTTGTATTTCTGTGTTTGGCCTGGTATGGTTCCCAATCAGAGGTAGCTGTTTATCGTTGTCTCTGATTGAGAACCATACTTAGGCAGCCTGTTTTCCCACTATGGGTTGTGGGTAGTTGTTTTCTGTCTTTGTATTAGTTACCAGACGGAACTGTTTCGGTTGTTCTTTTTTGTTTATGTTGTATTGTAGTGTTCAGTTTAACAAAATGAGGAACACTGCATATTGGTCCGATTCTTCCCACTCCTCCTCAGAAGAGGAGGAAAACCGTTGCACTTTTTCTAATTAGGTAGCCTAGCCCATAGGCCTATATGTTTTGATACGGTTTGTATCAAATAACTTCTTAAAATTAAGCACATTAATCCCCTTTACAAGGGGTGTAGATCCTAACTGGCATACATAAGCAGCACGTGAGTTTCAAGTTTGGGAAAGATAATATTCACTATAAAAATGCACCTTTATAATAAAAGCATTACATGAATAATTGCATTTGTGGTCACTTAAGAAAATGGTGTTTTCCTCTAATGGAACATTCCTGCTTATAGCCTACTACCATGTGCACATTGCTGCGCTTATAATGTGAAGATATAGCCTAAACGTTCTGATCTGTTGCTTCAGCCACATTGCGTAAAAAAGTTTTTTGATGCTAGTGGTTGTATTAATTTGGGATCTATCGCATCCCGCAACATTTCCAGACTATGTCTGGAATATTTATTTCTCACACAGAATAGAATAGGTTGACTTTTGTACTAAGGGGGATAGGAGATTGACATGGGCTAATGCTTTTGCTGTTCGTTAGGCCTACTCATCTTGATGGATGATGAAAAGTAAATGTGAATAGTTCTTCCAATATCTTCAATATGTGCCTCAGAATTGGATAAGGACTCACGCAGTTGCATCCCCGATGTGTTGGTCTTCACTTATAGCCTGTGAGAAAGACCTGATCACATGATAGTGAGTGAGAGGTGATTCAGATTGCTCAGCACTCAGGAAAAGGGGCACAACAGCCACTGGCTGCAGAAGGCACTGATATTTTTGGGTGCATTACAGCCACACAAAGGGGATGCCGCCATGAAATTCTAGTGTGTACAGCCTGTGCAAAAAACAAAGCAGAGCTCATGCCTTTCAATAAACTTTTTTCAAATCATCATTAGAGTCGCATCATACATCCTTACAATGTTTTAAAAATCAAAACATTTAGTCCAACGTTTGTAGAACAACTAAAGATACATTAATAACTCTAAATTAAGCATATAGGAATACCTATTTCTTTGTTCAGCGCTCAACACAGAACAGCCGTATGTGCGCACTCCCACTCCCGTTTGGAGAAAATATCTGTTCTATTTTATTCAGCTTTATTCAATTGTATTTTTCGTACTATAAAATAATGGCAAAATAATGCTAAGCTAATCTTGTCTGCTAAATAAACTTGTGTAGCCCACAGCCATTTGGCATAGCCAGATCAGGACCTAACATAAGGACAGCTCAGAGTATGCTATTCTGTTCTTCTGAAATAGACTACATTTTCTTCATATCATGCCTCTTTAGACCTGTCTAAAGGAAATAATGGATTTATTGTGAAGGTGTCGGCTATAATACATGTATTTATTAGACTTTTGAAATGTAGACAGTCCTTGTAGGCTATGTAGGCTATGTTTGGAAGCTAGGAGATGCTAAATGTGTTTATGTTAATTAACGCTCAATTACCTTGACACCGCCACAGCGGTGAAGTGGAGCGCTAAAGCTAGCCAGCTCACTACCAGCTATGCTAGCGGTCTTCAGCTAACCGGTCATCAGCTAACCTTTAGCTCGGAAAGCTCTCGCCAGTTCGAACAACGCGACTCTAACCAGAGCATAACGGACCTATTTATTTTTTATCCCCGGATTCCCACCGCAAACGGAACATCTTTCAGCTGGATCTTCACAACTAGCTATCTAGCTAAATCGCAACCCCGGATGATTTACTCCTGGCTAGCGTTTCCACCCACTTAGCTTGAAGCTAGCTCGGCCAGAGCCCCTGTGCTACCACCGTAGCAGACTCCTGGGCTACAATACCTACCACCGTAGCATACTCCTGGGCTACAATACCCGGACCCACGACCGGTCTATCGATGTCACCGCATGAAGAGGAATAAACAGACTCACCCCATTGCGACATCCCCCAAAGGCTAACTCTCTAACCCTTGCTATCTCCTTGCTTGCTATTTCGGCCTGCTAACTGCCAGCTTGTTTAGCCCCGGTCCGCTAACTGCTACCTTGTTTAGCCCCGGCCTACTAACTGTTAGCTTGTTAGCACAGGCCTGCTAACCGTCTGAATCGCCGCGTCCCAAACACTCACTGGACCCATATTTACTCTCTATCTCTTTTCGATTTTTAATTTGTTTATACCTTCCGGTAACCTGCCTCACCCAATGTGATACGGAATCGCTAATATTTTTAATTTTTAAAACACACTCAAGAACCTCCAGAAGCTAACCAGCTAAAGCTACAAGCTATTTAGTCATTGTTAGTTTTTTTAACCTGGTTAACACTCACCAATCCAGCTTCCCTGCCCCCTGGACACTGATCACTTGGCTACATAGCTGATGCACGCTGGACTGTCCATTAATCACGGTACTCCATTCTGCTTGTTTATGTTTTATCTGTCGGCCCCGTTGCCTAGTCAACGCCATTTTACCTGCTGTTGTTGTGCTAGCTGATTAGCTGTTGTTGTCTCACCTACTGTTTTCGCTAGCTTTCACAATTCAACACCTGTGATTACTGTATGCCTCGCTGTATGTCTCTCTCAAATGTCAATATGCCTTGTATACTGTTGTTTAGGTTAGTTATCATTGTTTTAGTTCACAAGGGAGCCCCTAGTTCCACTCTTCATACCCCTGATACCTCCTTTGTCCCACCTCCCACACATGCGTTGACCTCACCCATTACAACCAGCATGTCCAGAGATACAACCTCTCTCATCATCACCCAGTGCCTGGGCTTACCTCCGCTGTACCCGCACCCCACCATACCCCTGTCTGCGCATTATGCCCTGAATATATTCTACTATGCCCAGAAACCTGCTCCTCTTATTCTCTGTCCCCAGTGCTCTAGGCTACCAGTTTTGATAGCCTTTAGTCGCACCCTCATACTACTCCTTCTCTGTTCCGCGGGTGATGTGGAGGTAAACCCAGGCCCTGCATGTCCCCAGGCACCCTCATTTGTTGACTTCTGTGATCGAAAAAGCCTCGGTTTCATGCATGTCAACATCAGAAGCCTCCTCCCTAAGTTTGTTTTACTCACTGCTTTAGCACACTCTGCTAACCCTGATGTCCTTGCCGTGTCTGAGTCCTGGCTCAGGAAGGCCACCAAAAATTCAGAGATTTCCATACCCAACTATAACATCTTCCGTCAAGATAGAACTGCCAAAGGGGGAGGAGTTGCAGTCTACTGCAGAGATAGCCTGCAAAGTAATGTTATACTTTCCAGGTCTATACCCAAACAGTTCGAACTACTAATTCTGAAAATTAGTCTCTCCAGAAATAAGTCTCTCACTGTTGCCGCCTGCTACCGACCCCCCTCAGCTCCCAGCTGTGCCCTGGACACCATTTGTGAATTGATCGCCCCCCATCTAGCTACAGAGTTTGATCTTTTAGGTGACCTAAACTGGGATATGCTTAACACCCCGGCAGTCCTACAATCTAAGCTAGATGCCCTCAATCTCACACAAATCATCAAGGAACCCACCAGGTACAACCCTAACTCTGTAAACAAGGGCACCCTCATAGACGTCATCCTGACCAACTAGCCCTCCAAATACACCTCCGCTGTCTTCAACCAGGATTTCAGCGATCACTGCCTCATTGCCTGCATCCGCTACGGAGCCGCAGTCAAACGACCACCCCTCATCACTGTCAAACGCTCCCTAAAACACTTCTGTGAGCAGGCCTTTCTTATCGACCTGGCCCGGGTATCCTGGAAGGACATTGACCTCATCCCATCAGTTGAGGATGCCTGGTCATTCTTTAAAAGTAACTTCCTCACCATTTTAGATAAGCATGCTCCGTTCAAAAAATGCAGAACTAAGAACAGATACAGCCCTTGGTTCACTCCAGACCTGACTGCCCTCGACCAGCACAAAAACATCCTGTGGCGGACTGCAATAGCATCGAATAGTCCCCGCGATATGCAACTGTTCAGGGAAGTCAGGAACCAATACACGCAGTCAGTCAGGAAAGCTAAGGCCAGATTCTTCAGGCAGAAGTTTGCATCCTGTAGCTCCAACTCCAAAAAGTTCTGGGACACTGTGAAGTCCATGGAGAACAAGAGCACCTCCTCCCAGCTGCCCACTGCACTGAGGCTAGGTAACACGGTCACCACCGATAAATCGATGATTATCGAAAACTTCAACAAGCATTTCTCAACGGCTGGCCATGCCTTCCGCCTGGCTACTCCAACCTCGGCCAACAGCTCCGCCCCCCCCCCGCAGCTCCTCGCCCAAGCCCCTCCATGTTCTCCTTTACCCAAATCCAGATAGCAGATGTTCTGAAAGAGCTGCAAAACCTGAACCTGTACAAATCAGCTGGGCTTGACAATCTGGACCCTCTATTTCTGAAACTATCCGCCGCCATTGTCGCAACCCCTATTACCAGCCTGTTCAACCTCTCTTTCATATCGTCTGAGATCCCCAAGGATTGGAAAGCTGCCGCAGTCATCCCCCTCTTTAAAGGGGGAGAAACTCTGGACCCAAACTGTTACAGACCTATATCCATCCTGCCCTGCCTATCTAAGGTCTTCGAAAGCCAAGTCAACAAACAGGTCACTGACCATCTCGAATCACAACGTACCTTCTCCGCTGTGAAATCTGGTTTCCGAGCCGGTCACGGGTGCACCTCAGCCACACTCAAGGTACTAAACGATATCATAACCGCCATCGATAAAAGACAGTACTGTGCAGCCGTCTTCATCGACCTTGCCAAGACTTTCGACTCTGTCAATCCCCATATTCTTATCGGCAGACTCAGTAGCCTCGGTTTTTCGGATGACTGCCTTGCCTGGTTCACCAATTACTTTGCAGACAGAGTTCAGTGTGTCAAATCGGAGGGCATGCTGTCCGGTCCTCTGGCAGTCTCTATGGAGGTGCCACAGGATTCAATTCCCGACTCTTTTCTCTGTATATATCAATGATGTTGCTCTTGCTGCGGGCGATTCCCTGATCCACCTCTAAGCAGACGACACCATTCTATATACTTCCGGCCCGTCCTTGGACACTGTGCTATCTAACCTCCAAACGAGCTTCAATGCCATACAACACTCCTTCCGTGGCCTCCAACTGCTCTTAAACGCTAGTAAAACCAAATGCATGCTTTTCAACCGATCGCTGCCTGCACCCGCATGCCCGACGAGCATCACCACCCTGGATGGTTCCGACCTTGAATATGTGGACATCTATAAGTACCTAGGTGTCTGGCTAGACTGTAAACTCTCCTTCCAGACTCATATCAAACATCTCCAATCGAAAATCAAATCTCGAGTCGACTTTCTATTCCGCAACAAAGCCTCCTTCACTCACGCCGCCAAACTTACCCTAGTAAAACTGACTATCCTACCGATCCTCGACTTCGGCGATGTCATCTACAAAATTGCTTCCAACACTCTACTCAGCAAACTGGATGCAGTTTACCACAGTGCCATCCGTTTTGTCACTAAAGCACCTTATACCACCCACCACTGCGACTTGTATGCTCTAGTCGGCTGGCCCTCGCTACATATTCGTCGCCAGACCCACTGGCTCCAGGTAATCTACAAGTCCATGCTAGGTAAAGCTCCGCCTTATCTCAGTTCACTGGTCACGATGGCAACACCCACCCGCAGCACGCGCTCCAGCAGGTGTATCTCACTGATCATCCCTAAAGCCAACACCTCATTTGGCCGCCTTTCGTTCCAGTTATCTGCTGCCTGAGACTGGAACGAACTGCAAAAATCCCTGAAGTTGGAGACTTTTATCTCCCTCACCAACTTCAAACATCTGCTATCTGAGCAGCTAACCGATCGCTGCAGCTGTACATAGTCTACTGGTAAATAGCCCACCCATTTTCACCTACCTCATTCCCATACTGTTTTTATTTATTTACTTTTCTGCTCTTTTGCACACCAATATCTCTACCTGTAGATGACCATCTGATCATTTATCACTCCAGTGTTAATCTGCAATATTGTAATTATTTGCCTACCTCCTCATGCCTTTTGCACACAATGTATATAGACTCCCCTTTTTTTCTACTGTGTTATTGACTTGTTAATTGTTTACTCCATGTGTAACTCTGTGTTGTCTGTTCACACTGCTATGCTTTATCTTGGCCAGGTCGCAGTTGCAAATGAGAACTTGTTCTCAACTAGCCTACCAGGTTAAATAAAGGTGAAATAAAAAAATAAAAAATAAAAAACAGCCCTAGTCATAGCTCATTCTAGAATTTTAATGAGCCCGCTGTAACCACGCTACCCATATGATCAACGAAGATGTGAGCTCAAGTACACTCTTCAACAACAACAAAAAGGCTTCTACCTGGAACCAAAATAGGGTTCTCCTATGGGAACAGCCATAGAACCCTTATGGAACCCTTTTTTCTAAGAGTGTAGTTGAGTGAGGGCAACACCATTTGACCTCGAAGCTAAGCAGGCATCAAAACACTCTAAGCCCCCCACACGCACACATCACATCCTTAACCATTCCAGAGGAAACATAGCAGAGTAATTGCGTAAACTCCACCACCAGAAGACTTTCTCTGTGGCCTGCTGATGGAATTACTCAGACACTTAATTACTCACTGAGAATGTTGGAGAGCGCTCTCTAGCCAAAGATATTTACAGCATGGCTTTCAAAACCCTCAGTCCCTGTGTTATTCAACGAATGCTCATCCCAGCCACAGTCATGTTAGGCAATGTAGACCACTGGCAGGGTATGGCTGTTTAAGTAATCGGATATTCAACCGTCAAACCAATGACTGAAATATACAGTGGAGAAAAGGAGGAGAGGACATACTCACCAAACAATAGTAGGTCTAAAAAAAAACAAAGACCCTGCCTTAAACATCTGTTGATTTTTCCATTGAGAGCCCCATAAAGTTACTCCGCATAGTTTGGGGTGATTGTGGGGGTTTCTGTATGTATCCCTATAGAGTGGCAGTAGTTAGCTCAGTGAACTGTGCTCAGTTCAAAGCAGGGAGAGGAGTGAGCCGAGTGTTGAGGAGGATGATGTATTGGCCTGGAGCTCTTAGCAGACCACCAGGGTCACGGAACATGGCTTTGTTGTGTGTGTGTGTGTGTGTGTGTGTGTGTGTGTGTGTGTTTCAGGGATGGAGTGAACACACACACACGTATGCACACTATCTCACACAAATACTGTAAAAACACATATACATACACTGAGCACCCCTCCCAAAAAGTACAAAAACAGACCGTTTCCATAGCTCCAGTGTGCTATGAACCCATAGGACATTACTGATGGTTTTGTTTCTCTTCTGAGAGGAACCCTGGGTTGTGGGTGGTAGGGGTGGTGGGCGGTGGGCGAAGGGTAGGGAAGAACAGCCTTGTAGGGCAGCTTGGAAACACAACCAGGATTTTCCAGGATGCAACAGGCCTGCTGTTTTTGTTCTATGTCTGTCTACACTTGTCTGCCTCAGGATTTTCTCATGTCTCACTATATACAGTAGCATGGAGTGTGTATGTGTGTGTGTGTGTGTGTGTGTGTCTGTCTGTCTGTCTGTCTGTCTGTCTGTCTGTCTGTCTGTCTGGCTGGCTGGCTGGCTGGCTGTCCTTCTTCTCCCCTCTCTTGCTCTCTCTCTGAGCAGTTGTTTATGTGTGCCTGTTCTGACTGAGCACTGCTTCAGAAGTGATAAACAGACTACGAGTGACGACACACGAGAGCGAGAGCGTGAGAGAGACAGAGAGAGCGCGAGGGAGTGAGCGAGAGAGAGAAAGATAAAGATAGAAAATGACCATCAGAGAGAGGGAGAGAGAGAGAGAAGAGTGGCTATGTAGTCCCATAGCCTGAGTATCGACTTAAGTCTGCTCCCCGCTCCCACGTCCCTGCTCCCCTCCTCAGCCGACCCTGCTCCCCTCCCCAGTCTGCAGTGGGAGAGAGAGGAAATGGACGAAGGATTTATTGTTGGGTCCTGACTTGTACACATTCCTGGTGTTGTTTTTCTCCCCTTGGCCCCTTCGGCCATACCAAAGGCCTCTAAAACAACAGCCTGTCAGGTTGTGACAGCTGGCTTCAAACAGCTCCTGCAGCACAGCAGCACCCCAAACCCTGGTTCCCATGCATGCAGCAGCCCCACACCGATGGGCCAATGTGTGGGGAGAGATTGAGTGTATATTTCTGTGTATCATGTGTGTACGAGTGTTTTGTGGCATGTGTGTTTCTGTCACAGGAGGCTGCTGAGGGGAGGACGTCTCATAATAATGGCGGGAACAGAGCAAATGGAATGGCATCAAACAAATTGACACCATGTATTTGATACCATTCCCCTTATGCCGCTCCAGCCATTACCATGAGCCCGTCCTCTTCAATTAAGGTGCCGATAACCTCCTGTGTTGTATTCTATAGGGTGGGGTGGTGGGACGATGGGTGGTGTTTATGTTTCTGTAGATCGGCATGTATGTACAGTATGTGTGTTTGTGCGGTTTGTGTGTCTGTATATATTTATATGATACAGGGGTGGAGTCCTGATGGGGTTAGTGGTCTAAAACATTGTTTGTCTTGGGTGGTGTGTTTAAGCATACAGTGTGTTTGTGTCTACTTCCTTGTGTGTGTGTCTGCACGCTTGTGTGTGTGTCACATTCATCTCCCCCTCACCTCCTTCCCCCCACTCCCAGGTGGCAGTGTAGCGTTGAAGCGCGGTTAGCGTCCCTCCCTCCCTGTGATTTCCCTCTACTCTGCCTGTCCAGGTGTGTATGGGCTGCACCCGGCTGTCTGAGAGAAAAAGGCCCTTTTTGTCTGAGCTCTGTCAACCAGCTCTGTCACACCATTGATCTCTCTGCTTCCTCCTCTCTCCTTTAGAGTGCTACCACACCTCTCAAATACTCCCCAGTCTTAGATGTAGGACCTGGGAGAAACCAAAGCCTATTTGGGGGGTAGGGGGGTAGAGATAGGTAGGTAGGTAGGTAGGTAGGGTGAGACTGTCCTTTTGCCACTAATCAGATAATTGTTTGCACTCTACAGGTGCTCGCCTCCTAAATGAGGTCACAGCTCAAGTGCACCTCTTCAGAGGGAGAGGGGGATTAGAATTCCTAGGAGTGCTGGGATAAGATGTGGAGAACACATACACACAGCACACACACACACACTTGCTAGAGGAGAGACATGCATATACACACACACTTAGCCTGTCAGTGTAGGAAGGCTACTGTAAAAAAGATCACAGTCATCATGCGACTTAACACACATATTCTTGTGTTACCTTTTAGGGGTCATGACTCTTGTCCAAAATGTAACATTGCCAGCAGACCCCCGAGTCCTGGTTCAGAGGGAAACACTACTAGCTCCAGAACGTGAATAAATCACCCTGCAAGGTGGATCTTCTTTTGTGTGCACACGCTGGTAAATACTTGTTTTGAGCTTCAGATCTGCTGTTCAACCCTCTACTTTTGGCCCACCTGCAAACAATAGGAGTGAAGAGAACAGAACAGAACATTTTGGGTTTGAGAGATCCCATCTGTCTTAATAGAAGAGAGAGGGAGGGTGTGTGAGAGGGATAGAACGACAGACAAACAGACAGACAGACATACAGACAGAGTGAAACACATAAACACATAAGATGAAGAGGGAGGAGAGGGACAAAGAGGGGGGGAGCATATGAGAATGAATTCATGAAAGAGGAAGAAAATGGGTGAAATTAAAACGATTTTATTGTCTTTGATCACATTGTCGGTTGGATATTTGGGGATTTAGGCTGCACTCTGTTCCAGACTCGTAGCGCAGAGGCCTCTGGCTAAACTTTAGCCCAGATGAGAAATGGACAGAAGATGTCAGACAATTACATGGAGATAAGAAGCCTGGTGAAGAATGGCCATGAACAGCCTGCTCGCCATCAGGCCCACACACAGACACAGACACAGACACAGACACAGACACAGACACAGACACAGACACAGTCCCATTGTCCTCCTTATTAGTTGGGGGCACATGCAGGTATTTTCATCCTGACATTTCCTGTGCTTTTGACTGGTTCATTGTGTCTCTCTCCACCATTGAGTCTTACACAAATCTCTTTGAAGTTTTCCCCCCTATATCCACAGGTATTTACATTCACAACTCATTTACTGTTCTTTTTCTCAGGAAGCTGTAAAGACAAAAAAAAATCTCCAGGAAATTCCCACCGGGTTGTGAAAGTATGGATTTGGTCGTATTTCTGAGGTAACATTTTCAGGAAGGCAAGTCCAGACGGCCTCTCAGTGAGGAAATGCACTTTAGCGGATTAGGTGCAACATGGAAGGCTGAGGAGAGAACTACTTCCTGTTGTAACTGTCTGCTCTTCCGTAGCCAATTAGTGGCTAGCTGAATGAATGGACTGTATTGAGAGAGCTGGACCTATTAAAGACCAGAGCCAGGGATGTGAATGTTGGAGCCGGACCAGAGAACAGAGGCAACGTCCAGACAGAGGGTATGTCTTATCTGCTGAATGAGAAGGGAGAGGATGTCCCAGAAGCCAACCCCACTCTCAGGAGCCAAAATGGACACTCTCTACACTAAATGAATGATGCCAACCCCATTCTCAGGAGCCAAAAGGGACACTGCGCGAGGTGAATGACGCTCCTAAATAATAGTACATTTGATTGGACAGCCAGCCAGCCTCTTGAATGAAAGAGCCTTATAATTCTGCTATGTAGACCTGAATAGGATTGAGCAATTGGAAACGTCATAGAGTCATGGCCTGTAAATGTTAGCTTTAGCTACTTTTACATCAACAGTTTACCCATGGCTAATTGGAACATGCCCCTCCACACCCCCTCCCACTACACACACACACACACACACACACACACACACACACACACACACACACACACACACACACACACACACACACACACACACACACACACACACACACACACACACACACACACACACACACACACACAGTCCACCAGAATTACGACAACATCTGGAGGAACTCACCCAATGCACAGACAAACGTTTCCTGGAGTGCACCGGAGGAACCATCAGAAGGGCTTCAAACGCACACACACACACACACACACACACACACACACACACACACACACACACACACACACACACACACACACACACACACACACACACACACACACACACACACACACACACACACACACACACACACACACACACACACACACACACCCATGGTCACTGAGTACATCAGAGATCAGACGATTGGAACAAGGGGGAACAAAGAGAGTCTCATAGCACTCCTCACCATAGAGGCACTAAAGGTTAAGTCTCTCAACACAAGGGCAGTCTTTCTTCTTTTCTCTTCTCTTCTCTTCTCTTCTCATCTCTTCTCTTCTCTTCTCTCTTCTCTGAACACAGGTCATGTAATATACTGCCCGGCCCGGACCCACCAGGACACACAAAGAGCCATGGGGCATAGAGAGCTTCTTGTGAATCAATTTCAGAATGTCAGGGTCAGGCCGTCTGGCCCAATGAGAGAGAGGAGGGGGCAGCTCCGACATGTATATAGACTCTACAAGCTCTATAAGAGCGAGAGAGTGAGAGAGACAGAGAGAGAAACAGAGAGAGACAGAGACAGAGATGGTTGATATGCCTCTGCTGTTTTGAGAGGAAAGGAAATACAGGGGGGAGAGATCGAGATAGATAGAGACAGAAACATAGAGAGAGACTTTGAGATGAATGGGTGAGTCTGTGTCAAAGCAGAGCTAGAGAGAGGGAGATCGTGTTATTAAGTGGGATTGAATAATCACTGCGTCAGAGTGGGACTTGAAATCAAATATTCTCATCCAAATTTCTCAGAAATGCATCCTTCCTATGTAATAACTTCCTCAATGTAATCATCAATCATATATTTTTTTAGCCACTGTCATCAGTGAAGTGTGTCATGTCAGTTAACTATCGAAAATAAAAGAAGCGTTAAGGAGGGGAGAAAGGAGCTATCTTACAACACCTCAATTGGGTCAGGCACAGAAAAGCAACAGTGTGGTGACAGGAGAGAAGCAAAGTATCTCTTTCTCTCGCACTCTTTTCTTTCACTCAGTCGAGCTATCCAGACAAACACTGTTTATCATTACCGCCCCCCTAACCTGAGACCTCACCTCTCGCCCCTCCCTCACTCTTTTTCCTGTCCCCCCTCCATAACCCCCTCATCCCACCTCAACCCCACCACCCCCACTTATCCCTTCACACACACACACACACACACACACACACACACACACACACACACACACACACACACACACACACACACACACACACACACACACACACACACACACACACACACACACACACACACACACAAACACAAACACACACCGTAGACACATACACACGCACACATGTGCATATGCATACACATGTTCAATACACATTCATGGACATAGGTTTTCACACTGCAGTGCACACACACACACTTACACTTTCACACACACTCTTGCCCCTCTCTCTTACATATGATCCAGCTTGCAGCGCAAAGCTCTGAGGCCTGTGTTATGTAAAAGCATACAGAAACAGAGACAGTTGCAGTGCCTCGAGTGAACCAGCTAAAAGTCATGTGAGGGTGAAGGCCCTTTAATGAGGATATTGACAGGTTCCTCCCTAAGGCACAGAGCTGCTACTATAGTAATAGCCCTTCAACGCTGACAGATTCATAATCAAAGTCTGTTTGATGTGGTTCCCCAACTCCGCTCCTACTTTGACTTCTCTTTTGGCAGGGGAACGTGTTCTTCAGAAGAGTAGAAGAATTTCAAAGGACGGCAAACGGCAATTAACGTCTTCTTTCCATGTTTTACAGGCTGCTAATGTTGCACACTGTTCCTGGAACACTGTCTGGCTGGTGTGTGTGCATCTCTTTGGTTGAGGATCACTACGATTAGGCCTTTTGCCATTGTCTTACTCCTTTTATAGAATATTCCCACGAAACTGCAGGCCTATGGCCTATTTGGCCTAACATTTGAAATACATGTGTGTGTGTGTGTGTGTGTGTGTGTGTGTGTGTGTGTGTGTGTGTGTGTGTGTGTGTGTGTGTGTGTGTGTGTGTGTGTGTGTGTGTGTGTGTGTGTGTGTGTGTGTGTGTGTCAGGGGTTATATGCGGCTGGGACAAGGGGGTTCAGGAGAGTATACTATAGTATAGGCAGTCTAATTGAGCTAAAGCTGAGGATGTAGAGGTTTGGCTGGGGGTTGTCTTGGGCCTGTCCTCACCACAACACCACCCAGCCCCTGTGTTTGGAGAGGGTTTATTTTCAGCCTCTCTGTGGATGTTTAGCATGAAACCCTACCCTGCAATAACCATGCACTGAGCAAAAGAAGGGACATGTGGCCACCAGACTCCCTCATCTCTCCCTTTCTCTACCTCACTCTCATCGCTCCTGCTTTTCCTCTGAAAACATTGCGTCCTGCGGCATGAGCAAACATGTTCCTCTGTCATTCTGTGGAACTGTAGAATGGCGGGACTCCCTTTCTCTTTGAGGTACACCCATAATACAACACTGCCACCTCTCTGTGTTTCTGAGATCTGGTATGACCACACCTCTGTTAGTTGTCTCTGGTCTTTTTCACACATTCTTATGGCTGTATTCATCCAGGAAAGAGGTGGGTAGTGCACTGGGGCAGTCAGGACACACCTCATCACATTGGAAGACACTGCCCTCCAGTGGTGAACAGATCAAGCACCCACACGTAGGGACTGGGAGCATCTCAATAGTCTAATGTCAAATCAAATTTTATTTGTCACGTGCCGAATACAACCCTAACCTTACAGTGAAATGCTAACTTACAAGCCCTTAACCAACAATGCAGTTTTAAGAAAGTACCCCAAAAAAGTATGAGATAGGAATAACAATTATTAAAGAGCAGCTGTAAATAACAATAGCGGGGCTATTATACAGGGGGTACCAGTACAGAGTCAATGTGCGGGGGCAACGTTGTCAAGGTAATTGAGGTAATATGTACATTTAGGCAGAGTTATTAAAGTGACTATGCATGGATAATAACAGAGAGTAGCAGCATAGAAGGGGAGGGCAATGCAAATAGTCTGGGTAGCCATTTGATTAGCTGTTCAGGAGTCTTATGGCCTGGGGGTAGATGCTGTTTAGAGGCCTCTTGGACCTAGACTTGGCGCTCCAGTACTGCTTGCCGTGCGTTAGCAGAGAGAACAGTCTATGACTAGGTTGGCTGGAGTCTGACAATTTTTAGGGCCTTCCTCTGACACCGCCTGGTATAGAGGTCCTGGATTGCAAGAAGCTTGGCCCCAGTGAAGTAATGGGCTGTCCGCACCACCCTCTGTATGCAAGGATCCTGGGACTAAACACCTCCCTCTGCAACTGGATCCTGGACTTCCTGCCAGGCCGCCCCCAGGTGGTAAGGGTAGGTATATCCGCCACGCTGATCTTCAACACTGGGGCCCCTCATGTGTGCATGCTCAGTCCCCACATGTACTCCCTGTTCACTCGTGACCATCATTAAGTTTGCTGATGACACAACAGTGGTAGGCCTGATCACCGACAACGAGGAGACTGCCTATAGTGTTGAACGCTGAGCTGTAGTCAATGAATAGCATTCTCACATAGGTGTTCTTCTTGTCCAGGTGTGAAAGGGCAGTGTGGAGTGCAATAGAGATTGCATCATCTGTGAATCTGTTGGTGCGGTATGCAAATTGGAGTGGGCCTAGGGTTTCTGGGATAATGGTGTTGATATGAGCATGACCAACCTTTCAAAGCATTTCATGGCTACAGACGTGATGGGTCGGTAGTCATTTAGGCAGGTTACCTTAGTGTTCTTGGGCACAGGGACTATGGTGGTCTGCTTGAAACATGTTGGTATTACAGACTCAGACAGGGAGAGGTTGAAAATGTCAGTGAAGACACTTGCCAGTTGGTCAGCGCATGCTCGGAGTACCTGGTAATCCGTCTGGCCCTGCAGCCTTGTGAATGGTGACCTGTTTAAAAGTCTTACTCATATCGGCTGCGGGAAGAGCGTGACCACACAGTTGTCCGGAACAGCTGATGCTCTCATGCATGTTTCAGTGTTACTTGCCTCAAAGCGAGCATAGAGGGATTTCTTATAAGCTTCTGTGTTAGAGTCCCGCTCCTTGAAAGCGGCAGCTCTACCCTTTTGCTCAGTGCGAAAGTTGCCTGTAATCTATGGCTTCTGGTTGGGGTATGTATGTACAGTCATTGTGGGGACGACGTCCTCAATGCACTTATTGATAAAGCTATCGAATCCAGGATAGAATTATGGACAGATTTGCCAAATGGAGGGCGAGGGAGAGCTGTGTACAAGTCTCTGTGTGTGGAGTAAAGGTAGTCTAGAATTTTTTCCCCTCTGGTTGCACATTTAACATGCTGATAGAAATGAGGTAAAACTGATTTAAGTTTCCCTGCATTAAAGTCCCCATCCCCTGGATGAGCGTTTTCCTGTTTGCTTATACAGCTCATTGAGTGCGGTTTTAGTGCCTGCATTGGTCTGTGGTGGTATGTAGACAGCTACAAAAAATACAGATGAAAACTCTCTAGGTAGACAGTGTGGTCTACAGCTTATTATGAGATACTCTACAACAGCAAATCAAAACCTCAAAACGTCCTTAGATACCTTGCACCAGCTGTTGTTTACATATATGCATAGGCCCCGCCCAGTGTCTTACCAGAGGCTGCTGTTCTATCCTGCCGATAGAGTGTATTACCCGCCAGCTGTTTGTTCTTAATGTCGTCGTTCAGCCACGACTCGGTGAAACATAAGATATTAGTTTTTAATGTCCTGTTGTTAGGATATACGTGCTTTCAGTTCATCCAATTTATTTTCCAGTGATTGAACATTAGCTAGCAGGACAGAAGGCAAAGGCAGATTAGCCACTCTTCGCCTGATCCTCACAAGGCACCCTGATCTTTTTCTGCAAAATCTCAGTTTCCTTCCACAGCGAATGACGGGGATCTGGGCCTGGTCGGGTGTCTGCAGTATATCCTTCCCATCCGACTCATTGAAGAAAAACTCTTCGTCCAATTTGAGGTGAGTAATTGCAGTTCTGATGCTCAGAAGTTCTTTTCGGTCATAAGAGACGGTAGCAGCAACATTATGTGCAAAACAACTTACAAACAACTCGAAAAAACAAACAAATAGCATGGCTGATTAAGAGCAGATTAGACGGCAGCCATCCCTTCTGGGGTCATCACACTCCTTGTCTCCTTTCCGTCCTTGAAATAGCTGGGGTCAGTTTCCCAAACACAAAAAGATCATCTTTAGCATTAAAATCATTATTCGTCCATTTCATACTAATATGTTGTTAGTGCTAAAAATTATGTTTGTGTTTTTCAGTTTCAAATCAATCCTTAGAAACTAATGCCTTCCACATGCTTCGAAATGGCTAGCGCATTGCCAAATTCGGCTATCCAAACCGAACGATTGTGCTCGGATACTCCCTTAATACCTTTGCTTAAAAAACAAAAAGAAAGCGGCAATAGTACTGTTTGTCCATCTTGAGATGCCAAAGCCAGTATACATTTCCTCAAAATAGTCAAAAATAATCTAAGATAACTCAAGAAATCTGGAAACGTTTTTGCTGAGGAAATCATATTTGCGCAATTTTACATCTATCTAAGATGTTTGGTGCAGTATTTCTCAAATGTTTTTCTTGTTGAATGACAACAAACACTCAATTGAAGAATACCTACTGTTGACAAATCACCGACGTAGGGGCATAGACTTGTTTGTATGTGAACGAACAGCCGAGAAAATTACTTCTCGAAGATCAAAACGAGAAAAAAAACGTCACAAAATGTTGTCATAATAAACAGTATGCACAAACTGTTCCGGATGGGAAGCCTTAAGGCCTCCACCATGTTCCTTTCACCTGTCATGTCTTTATGGATACGTGCAGAAGAGGGGAGGGAAGAAGAGGGAAGGAGAACACTGAGATACTTCCCAGAGACTAGGAGCTGACCTGTAATCCACCTCACAGGTGCTTGCCTGACTCAAGGTTAGTATTTTCTTTCATCCTGTGACTGTATACAACTCTGTATGCAGGATGATTGCTTTCCAAACACACCCCATTGAAGAAATCCAAGCTGCCTGCCTTCAAGGACTGAGAGGCCAGTGTCAGACAGGATTGTTTTTAGAGCTCGACCCTCTCCCCTTCCCTGCGCCTCTGTGTTGGTACGGAGCAGAGGTCTCTGTGATGTGGTCATTAACTCCAAGGGTCAGGGGTCATAGAGAACATCAACATACAGTAGAGAGAGAGAGAGAGAGAGAGAGAGAGAGAGAGAGAGAGAGAGAGAGAGAGAGAGAGAGAGAGAGAAAAGAGAATAAGAGAGATGGACTGACAGAGAGAACTATCGAATGAGTGTGTAGAACAGAAAGAACAACAGAAATACAGGGCTAGTTAGGACTAGCATGCACAGCTGCAAGCCCCACCAGCCCTGGTGTAAGTCCCACCAGGCCAGAGGCGCGTGTTGCCAGAGCTGGGATCACTCCCTCTAACTAATAAAGCACATCTAAAATGGCCAGGGATCCCTAGCAGGGGGACCAAAGGGCCGCTGGATCAGCAAACACCTGCTTCTTATGGTCCTTATGGTCCTCCGTTGGAGTGAGTAAGCAGAGCGGAGGACTTACACAACTTCACAGCATGCAGCTCAGGGACCAGGCAGGCCCCCTGTTAATGAGAAACACTCCCAGAACGCTGCTGCCCAGTTCTACTTTAGCTATGAATTAAGTCAGGAGAATGTTCCGGAGACAGGCAGGTTGGGTAGAAGGGGGAAGGACGTGCGTGTGTGTGTTAAGCCTGTCTGTTGTCTCCTCTATAACGTGAGGTCATTGAC
The DNA here is from genome assembly GCF_036934945.1 of Oncorhynchus masou masou. NCBI lineage: Eukaryota > Metazoa > Chordata > Actinopteri > Salmoniformes > Salmonidae > Oncorhynchus > Oncorhynchus masou. The sequence goes on from NC_088232.1 coordinate 29,379,065, forward strand.
ATGTGAACGACACGGGGGAACAGCCCACACAGCCCCACAGTAACAAGGCCTTGTGTTTGCTTTGGTCACTCTCCCATGAATGGGGAATGGTTGTGTCATACATACAGTATGCTGCTTCATGCCTTAGACCTCAAGACAGTAGCCGAACCCTGTCCTGGTTGGGTTATGGTCAATGCACTGGGTGGACAACAGGACATAAGGTCAGGGTTTGGTCGAGAACTGTGCATAACCTTTCACCTGTCATTTTCTTGCACAATGACCATAATCCGGCCAGCAACTGTTAGTATAGTTTAGAGTTTGGTGGTGAGATTTTGAGTTGAGAACATACTTGCGAAATGTTTGGTACAGTAAATTGCCTGTAATCTATGGCTTCTGATTGGGGTATGTATGTACAGTCACTGTGGGGACGACGTCCTTGATGCACTTATTGATACAGTAAAGTACAGTAAATACTAGTTCCACATTTACAGTGTATTCCCATGACTGAAATTATAACATAACATAACATACAACGCACAAGATAAATCCTGAGGAACCCATAGTCCTCAGTGAAGTCCCACAACATGGACAAGCTGTCGAGCTGAAGGCTGATATGTTTGAGAATTGTTGTTTGCTCCTCTGGTCTTGTTTAGTCGGGGGCGGTGTGTATGTGTTGTGTGTGTGTGTGCATAGGACTGCTCAGTGGAAAGGCTGAGGGGGGCTGCGAGTGTGTATCTACACTAAATCACCAAAAGTATGTGGATACCTGCTCGTCGAACATCTCATTCCAAAATCACGGGCATTAATTTGGAGTTGGTCCCTTTGCTGCTTTAACAGCCTCCACTCTTCTGGGAAAGCTTTCCACTAGATGTTGGAACATTGCTGTGGGGACTTGCTTCCATTCAGCCACACAAGCATTAGTTAGGTCAGGCACTGATGCTGGGCGATAAGGCCTGGCTCGCAGTCGGTGTTCCGATTCATCCCAAAGGTGTTCAATGCAGTTGAGGACAGGGCTCTGTGCATGCCAGCCATGTTCTTCCACACCAATCTCAACAAACAATTTCTGTATGAACCTCACTTTGTGCACTGGAGCATTGTCATACTGAAACAGGAAAGGGCATTCCCCAAACTGTTGCCACAAAGTTGGAAGCACAGTATCGTTTAGAATGTCATTGTTTGCTGTTGCATTAAGATGTCCCTTCACTGGAACTAAGGGGCCTAGCCCGAAACATGAAATATAGTCCCAAACCGTTAATCATCCTCCACCAAACGTTACAGTTGACACTATGCATTGTGGCAGGTAGCGTTCTCCTGGCATCCGCCAAATTCATTCGTCTCCAGAGAATGCATTTCCACTGCTCCAGAGTCTAATGGCAGCGGGCTTTACACCACTCCAGCCGACACTTGGCATTGCACATGGTGATCTTAGGCTTGTGTGCGGCAGCTTGTCCATGGAAACCTGTTTCAAGAAGCTCCAGACGAACAGTTCTTGTGCTAACGTTGCTTCCAGAGGCAGTTTGGAAGTCAGTAGTAAGTGTTGCAACCAGCACTCGGCAGTCCCGTTCTGTGAGCTTGTATGGCCTACCACTTTGCGGCTGAGCCTTTGTTGCTTCTAGACATTTCCACTTCACAATAACAGCACTCACTGTTGACCGGGGCAACTCAAACTGACTTATTGGAAAGGTGGCATCCTATGACGGTGCAACATTGAAAGTCACTAAGCTCTTCAGTAAGGCCATTGCACTGCCAATGTTTGTCTATGGAGATTGCATGGCCGTGTGCTTGATTTTATACACCTGACAGCAACGGGTGTGACTGAAATAGCCGAATGCACAAATTTTAAGGGGTGTCCACATACTTTTGTGTGTGTGTGTGTGTGTGTGTGCGTGTGGGGGGGGGGGGGTGGAGTAGTGGGGGTTGTAAAGGAGCTTGACTAAACCATGTGTTTGTACATAAATTGACGTGCAATTATGGAGATGTACACAGTCCCCTTGGTCCGTTTAAGAGATCTGGAATAGTTTCCTAACAGTTTCAAGATGCCCTACTCTGGCTTGGTTTCCAAATTTAAAATTGGGTTTGTTGTTTCAAGTTTTAGTGTCACGTGCACAAGTTCAGTTAAAATGGTTTTCTTGTTTGCTATACCCCAAAAATAGAGTTTCAATATCATTAGTACTATAAAACATTTATAAAAACGTAAAGTAGGACAAAAACACAAGAGAAATAGAAATAAGAACACGAGGATGTAAGTAAGCTATTGTGTGTGTGTGAAGAGTCAGTATGAATGTGTCAGTATGATTTTATGTTTCTGTTATTTTACCAGGTAAGTTGACTGAGAACACGTTCTCATTTGCAGCAACGACCTGGGGAATAGTTACAGGGGAGAGGAGGGGGATGAATGAGCCAATTGTAAACTGGGGATTATTAGGTGACTGTGATGGTTTGAGGGCCAGATTGGGAATTTAGCCAGGACACCGGGGTTAACACCCCTACTCTTACGATAAGTGTCATGGGTTCTTTAATGACCTCAGAGAGTCAGGACACCTGTTTTAACATCCCATCCGAAAGACAGCACCCTACACAGGGCATTGGGATATTTTTTTAGACCAGAGGAAAAAGTGCCTCCTACTGGCCTTCCAACACCACCTGGTCTCCGAACCAGGGACTGACCAGGACCAACCCTACTTAGCTTCAGAAGCAAGCCAGCAGTAGTATGCAGGGTGGTATGCTGCTGGCAATCTGTAATGGACTGTAGCTCCTGCCACGTGCGGCGGGTGTCGGAGGCTGTGTTATAGGATTCCACCTTGTTCCTATATTGTCATTTTGCTTGTTTGATGGCTCTGAGGGGGTCGTAAGCCGGACTTCTTCTACTTGCTCCTGTCCTCAGCCGTAGCCTCGGGGTCGGATGCGATAGCCCTGTGTGAGGTAGCCCTGACCTTCAGCTTGGCGCCAACCTCAGTGTTAATTCAGAACTTTTGTTTGAGGAAGCAGTGAACCTTCAGTGATGCATTTCCTAATGAAGCGGGTGACGGAGGTGGTTAGCTAGTCGATACTATTGGCGGAGTCACAGAACATATTCCAGTCAGTGCTAACAAAGCAGTCCTGTAGCATAGCCTCCAATTCGGGGGACCATTTCTCAATGGAGCGCATCATGGGTACTTCCTGTTTAAACTTCTGCTTGTGGACAGGAAGCAGGTGATCTGATTTGCCAAAGGGAGAACAAGGGAAAGCCTTGTTTGACTGCTTGTGCGTAGAGCAACAGTGGTCTAGGACTTTATCGCCCCCAGTGGCGAAAGAGACGTGTTGATGGAAGTTGGGCATTTCGTTTCTTAGTGATGCAGAATTGAAATCACTGTTAACAAGGAAAGCAGCCTGCGGGTGCATGGTGTCCTGTTTGTTTATAGCCTCATACGGTGCATTATGTGCCAGCTTATTGTTTTTCATGTCCAATATATTGTTTTACTTGTTCTGAGGTGGAATATATACAGCAGTCACGATAACAGCTGAAAACCTTCTCGGAAGGTGGAAAGGTTGGCATTTGACCATCAGGTATTCCAAGACGGGTGAACAATGGGTCAAGGCTTCCACTGCTCTAGAGTCAGCACACCATTTGCTGTTGATGAAAAGGCATAGCCCTCCCCCTCTCAATTTCCCTGAATCCAATGTCCTGTCTGCTCGGTGAATGGATAATCCATCGAGTTATATAGCCATGGGGGGTGTCTTGACCAAAAGCCATGTTTCAGAAATGCAGAGAATATTGCAGTTACGAGAGTCCAGTTGATAGCAAATCCACGATCAGGGGTCCTCCATCTTATTATCAAGAGACTGTACATCAGTTTTCCCTTCGCCTTTATCTCGCCAGGGCTCCCCTTCTCCTGCCTCTTTTTGGATGAAACAAAAATTGGGTCGGAATTACACAAAGAGCACAGGGTCGAATTTGAAGTCGGAATGGAGGTTAGTAACTGCCGATCTGATGTTCAAAAGTTATTGTCAATCTTAAGAAATGATAGCAGATACATTTAGTGCAAAAAAAGATAAACGCAAAAATAATCACAAAATATATAAAGTTGGGTCAGCGGTCACAAGACGGCAGTCATACAGTACGGTGCCATCTTGTATTGCTCGAGCCAACCTGGACTCACAGCTCAATTTGCAAGTTTCTTAGTTAAAACAAACTCGGAAAAAAAGAGCTGACATCCTTTTACAAGGTAGATGTACTGAGCCCCTTGAACCAGTGGCGTATCCAGGGGGTGGCCCGGCCCAGGGTGGCCACGCCCCACTCTGATACAGTGCCTTGCGAAAGTATTCGCCCCCCTTGAACTTTGCGACCTTTTGCCACATTTCAGGCTTCAACCATAAAGATTTAAAACTGTATTTTTTTGTGAAGAATCAACAACAAGTGGGACACAATCATGAAGTGGAACGACATTTATTGGGTATTTCAAACGTTTTTAACAAATCAAAATTATTTTTGAACATTGGACCTTAAGTTAATACTTTGTAGCGCCACCTTTTGCTGCGATGACAGCTGTAAGTCGCTTGGGGTATGTCTCTATCAGTTTTGCACATCGATAGACTGAAAATTTTTCCCATTCCTCCTTGCAAAACAGCTCGAGCTCAGTGAGGTTGGATGGAGAGCATTTGTGAACAGCAGTTTTCAGTTCTTTCCACAAATTCTCGATTGGATTCAGGTCTGGACTTTGACTTGGCCATTCTAACACCTAGATATGTTTATTTTTGAACCATTCCATTGTAGATTTTGCTTTATGTTTTGGATCATTGTCTAGTTGGAAGACAAATCTCCGTCCCAGTCTCAGGTCTTTTGCAGACTCCATCAAGTTTTCTTCCAGAATGGTCCTGTATTTGGCTCCATCCATCTTCCCATCAATTTTAACCATCTTCCCTGTCCCTGCTGAAGAAAAGCAGGCCCAAACCATGATGCTGCCACCACCATGTTTGACAGTGGGGATGGTGTGTTCAGCTGTGTTGCTTTTACGCCAAACATAACGTTTTGCATTGTTGCCAAAAAGTTCAATTTTGGTTTCATCTGACCAGAGCACCTTCTTCCACATGTTTGGTGTGTCTCCCAGGTGGCTTGTGGCAAACTTTAAACGACACTTTTTATGGATATCTTTAAGAAATAGCTTTCTTCTTGCCACTCTTCCATAAAGGCCAGATTTGTGCAATATACGACTGATTGTTGTCCTATGGACAGAGTCTCCCACCTCAGCTGCAGATCTCTGCAGTTCATCCAGAGTGATCATGGGCCTCTTGGCTGCATCTCTGATCAGTCTTCTCCTTGTATGAGCTGAAAGTTTAGAGGGACGGCCAGGTCTTGGTAGATTTGCAGTGGTCTGATACTCCTTCCATTTCAATATTATCGCTTGCACAGTGCTCCTTGGGATGTTTAAAGCTTGGGAAATCTTTTTGTATCCAAATCCGGCTTTAAACTTCTTCACAACAGTATCTCGGACCTGCCTGGTGTGTTCCTTGTTCTTCATGATGCTCTCTGCGCTTTTAACGGACCTCTGAGACTATCACAGCGCAGGTGCACTTATACGGAGACTTGATTACACACAGGTGGATTGTATTTATCATCATTAGTCATTTAGGTCAACATTGGATCATTCAGAGATCCTCACTGAACTTCTGGAGAGAGTTTGCTGCAAGCGTGTGCACACATTGAAGGTCCCCCCCCCCCCCCACCGAATGTCATGGGTATAAACCGCACTCTGGATGGCAGTTTCAAGTGAATTCACTGCTGTATGCTAAAACCCTTATATAAAATCCGGACCTTGAATGCAAATACTGTAACAATACTTTTTGTAATTGATTTATCAAATCAAATCAAGCTTTATTCATACAGTAAATTTCAAACATGGAATGCAACGCATTTTGCTTCACAAGAAACACAAATAAAAACAAGGAAAATGAAAACCTAAATATTTTCTACACAACATGAGGATAAACAACTAAAGAATAAAAAAAACAGAATGACTAAAAAGCCCCTAACGAAAAAGCTAAAAAATGTGTGTTTTAAATATTCATGATTTATTTGAACAGGGAAATGTACCAAACCTAAGCTGAAGCATTTAATGCATTGAACCATCATAATTATATTGAAAAAACCCACCTTGCATCTATTAAGGTTCAAAATGTTATGGCCCCCTAAACTGGGTCTGTGCCCCACCTCCACCTTGTCTCGGGGCATTTCGTATTATTCTATACGTAAATCGGAGACACTCCATATTTTTTTACTTTATTTTACCTTTATTTAACTAGGCAAGTCAGTTAAGAACAAATTCTTATTTTCAATGACAGCCTAGGAACAGTGGATTAACTGCCTATATAAGGGAAGATACCTAGTCAGTTGTCCAATAATGTATTCAACTGAAATGTGTCTTCCACATTTAACCCAACCCCTCTGAATCAGATAGGTGCAGGGGGCTGCTTTAATTGACATCCACAGCGAACAGTGGGTTAACTGCCTTTTTCAGAACAACAGAGTTTTACCTTGTCAGCTCAGGGATTCAATCCAACAACCTTTCAGTTACTGACCCAATGCTCTAACCACTAGGCTACCATATAGTATGCTAAGTTTTGTATGGTATGTATTAATTTGTGGATGTACATCGGCCATTTCATATGTTATGTTACAAATTACAATTAGGATATGTTACGAATTTTTAAAAAGTGCAATATGTTACGAATTTGCTGAACATATGATATGTTACAAATTGTAGCTAGGTGGCTAACATTAATGAGGCTAAGTTTAGGAGTTAGGTTAAAGGGTTAGCGTACATGCTAAGTAGTTGTAAAGTAGCTTAAAAAAGTAGTAAGTAGTTGAAAAGTTGCTAATTAGCTAAAATGCTCAAGTTGTCCATGGTCAGATTCGAACTAACAACCTTTGGGTTGCTAGACATTCATGTTACTAACCACTCTACTTTCCTTTTTGCCTTATGTAACCATAGCAAACGTAACATATCACACTAATTTGAGTGTCCCGAATTTACTTTTACTATGTTACGTCTAGTCTATGAGACCAGGCTGCCCACTTGGCCACCCTGTTCAAAAATATTCTGGACACTTCACTGCCTTAAGGTTGTTGAGGAATACTTAGCTGAATTTCAGCTCTGTACAACAGATTTCGCAATTGTTTCGTAAACATGTTTGGTTTATGCTTTCTGTTTATATAGTCTGTGGAAGTGGAGAGGACATTAAAATAGGATGGCTGGAGCTGAACCATCTCCGCCTGCTGGTGATCCTCAGTCTCAAGCGCTGTAGGCAATGGCATCTCTCCCAGCTCACTTTTTCTCTTTCCGTCTCGCTCTTTCTTTCCCTGTATCTCCCGCCACCACTCTCTAACAAACATACACAGGCTGTCATTCTAAATAAGAATTTGTTCTAAGCTGGCTTGCCTAGTTAGATAAAGGTTAAATAAAAAAAATAAAAAGCAATACTTAGTAATCAAACTTAATGTACAAAGTTCTCCAGACCAAAGCCCCTTTATAGATAGATGTCCTTTCTCCTTCTGTGTGACTCCTTCATTCATATCCCCATAGCAATTTCAACTATTCACTAAAGAACCCACAGAGGTCATTAAAACAGAGGGCTCCAGTATGGCATCCAATGGGTTAAAGACAGCTACCAACATTTGTAGCTGGCTTGTAATTGTGAGGCCCAGCTAGCGAGCAGGCTGGAAAGGGGGGGGGGGGCTAAGCACATATTTCAGCCAAGTGTTCACAGAGTGCCTTTCCGGCTTGCCATGTGGACTCAATGATGGCGTCCAGGGGAGTGCTGCGTTCCTATGAAATCTGCTGCCAGCCCCGAGCAGGGACAGACCACCTGCAAGCAAGCGTGGCATGCGGCGAACGAGGGGATCGGATGTCCCCCAGCAGACACACGCACACAAACAGTTGCACACTCACAGAAATTATCTAAAAATGTCCCAAGCACAGATGCATGAACATAGACACACTAAACTTGAAAAGCATGTAGGGCGTACCAGTTATGCACATATTCACTGTTACTGCATGCATTCTAAATACCAACATGAAGTCACAAAGATACCTCCATTGAATATATAGCTTTGTATTATCCTTCTCTAACTGCTGATAGTGTGACCAATCTCAGCGATACACAGCTGTGTCACAAGTGTCAGAGGTGACAGGACACACACAATCTGGATGAGCTGAACTGACCCTTCACACCCCTTACAGGGTTTCTGACCACTCTGGCTTTAGGAGTATAAGTATATTGTGGCATGCAATGTGCAAGGACCCTTCACCTCACAAACTCAAAGGTGGGTATACACAAAATGACCAGCAGCTAAAAACAACGACCAAGAAGAAAAGAAGAAGAAAAAGAACAGCACACGGAATGTCCAGAGCTCCTTGGAAGGAGTTTAAGCCTTTTTGGAAAGTTTGCCAAGAAGATGACGGGTGCTTGGCGAAGGCCGTCCGTTTACACATTGTGCGGACGGCCTCCCGCCTCGCCCGCCCAGATGTGCCTTTGTTTATGTGGAGCGGCGATCCTGACAGCTGGCCTGAGAATGCTCCCAGCAAACAGTGGAGGGCGCCGCCGTGGCCACCACTCCGCTGGGAGGAACCAACCACTCTGGTTTTATCCTATTGTTTGCTGTTAACTACAGGTTCAAGCTCAGTTAGAAGTATTAGCATTTTAGAAGTAAAACAAAACAAACAAATTATCCATTTGACGATTGTTTTGGGCGGTCGATAGGCCTAGTTCACTCCAAAACCAAGGCGTCTTACCAAGTTCTCCAACCTAAAGTTTAAACCCTGACTGTCACAACCCTTTAGTAACCCCCTGTATCAAATAACGTATCTGTTCAACTCCATCACCCCACTGACTGACCATCCCTGCCCTCTGTGACTCAAGCCCAGATTGATGTAGGACCCCTGAGACTGTGCCCATTGTGTTCAAATGAATCCTCCAAGGCATGGTACATTGCTTTTGTAACTTTAAATACTAGGAAACTCGAAAACATCGGACAAACTAAACGGTTATAGTAGTTATACACGTTCCGCGTTCAACCAGTTAGCAAATCGGACATGACTGAGTTCCTGAGTTCCAACTAGCACTTGAAAGCTGAATTAGTCATTGGGGTAATCGGTAAATTGAATGCATTTCTAAAAGCTCCACAAAATACTACTAATATGTTGTTTTGAATTAATGTCGTCACAAAAATGTCACATGTTCTCAAAATGCACAATTAAATCCACTTCAAATGAATTACGACGTTCCTCTGACAACATAATGTAAACATGGCAAAACATTTTCTCTGATGTCACAACTTTCAATCCCACAATTCAGCGTGGCAGTGCCGGTTTTTTCAAGGCATCATGGCGGATCCCAGAGACAGGGGACTTCAAGATTACAGAAAGAAATTGCTCGAGCACAAAGAAATTGATGGACGCTTGAAAGAATGTATGTATCGTTTCTGTCAATAGCCAGGCTTTAGCAGCCACAACAACTGTCCATGTAGCTTTGTCATTATAATGTAACCCTCTCCAGTTACCTAGCTAGCTAGACCAACATAGCTATTGTAGCCTTGAAAATGAGTTCAACACCAGGTTATTTATACTAAACTATCTAGTGTGTAACTGTTCATATACCTTTTATTTATGCACAATGTTAAGGACGCACCCGAACGAGCAAGCTAGTTTTATAACATTAGTTAGCTAGCTAACTAGCTAGTGTTCGACCAGATGATGATGATGATGATGATGATGACAGCCTATGTGATGGTACACACGCAGTCAGTGTCAATCATTGTATTTGTTTTTGTTTGTCTTTCCAGTGCGTGAACAACTGAGAGAACAGACAAAACAGTATGAAAAATCAGAAAATGATCTGAAAGCTCTACAAAGTGTTGGACAGGTGACTGCAAGTTTAATCCCAAGTCATCAGAAGCCTTGATATAGGTTTTTATTTGATTTACAACGGTCTCTCTTGACTCCTCTCTAGATTGTTGGTGAGGTCCTGAAGCAGCTTACAGAGGAAAAATGTAAATCCTAAATTATAATGAAAATCCCTTTGCTGCATATGATGTTGTTTTGTTGAATCTACCGCTAGGCCTACATGGCTGAAAAAGTTTAAATGTTCCTACTAGCTTGCATTTATTATATTGTGTGTAACGTGGGGTTTTCTTCTATCCTTTCGTGTTATTCAGTCATTGTCAAAGCAACCAATGGCCCACGATATGTGGTTGGATGCAGACGGCAAGTAGGTGAAAACCCATAGCCACAACAAAATATTTACAAATAACATTGCAACTTGTATTTCACTTCCCATTTCATATTGATTATGCTTGAGGTGCCAACCTTATATTTTGTCACCCAGCTGGACAAGGCTATGCTCAAACCTGGTACTAGAGTTGCATTGGATATGACCACTCTGACTATCATGAGGTGAGTTGATATACTTTCCCAAGTCTATAATGCCTCTTATTATTTCATATGTTTACCAAGCAAAACATCATTGTATTGTGTTAGCCTGCATCCAACTTTCTGCAACAGTCTCCCTATTGAAAGCGTTTTAAGAAAAACAAATAATATATATTCTGCTTATAAGACATCTCTATGACGAATATAATCAGTAAGAACAAAGGCACACTGTGATGACATATCGGTGTGCTGTTCCCCCATGCAGGTACCTTCCCAGAGAGGTGGACCCCCTTGTGTACAATATGTCTCATGAAGACCCTGGCAGCGTCTCCTACTCTGAGATCGGAGGCTTGGCTGAGCAGATCAGAGAGCTCAGAGAGGTCAGTGAGGCACAGACACACACTTTATCTATACAGGACAGAGTTAGCTTTTTCTGGGGGCTTTTTCTCATTTGGGAAAAGTCTGCCCTTTCTCCTCCGTGACCCGGAAACCGATAAGTCGATGAGTGTCAATTCGTTAGTAGGAAAATGGTCCTCACCTCCTTGATAGACTCCTTTTGGCGAGGAAGCACAAGTTTATCCTACCTGAGTCCTTTGCGGAAGAGTTTTGAAATCTGATACACTGACTTTTTAATCAGCTATTGTTTTCTCGAAAGAAAAAAGCATGCAAACATTTAAAAATGATATGCTACTTATCCTTTTATCTATAAAATGTTTTGTACAACTAGCGAAATGTTGTTTTTTTAATCACTTTATACATTTATTTTGGGATTCCACCCTGTAAACTTAGTTTGCCTGATGATGTACAATTGGAGAAGGAGTCTCACTTTATACAAGTGTATTTTTGCCCACACTCCCTCTACTTGCCACCTCTCATTTTAAATGGAGGCCAGAGAGGAGGGAGGATATAGGAGTTGAGCAAATAAAATTGAGAGTGCGGAAGTTATTTATGGTCCAATTGTGAGAGGGATGGATGTTGATGCATTTCGCTACACCCACAATAACATATGCTAAACATGTTTGTGACAAATAACATTTGATTTGAAAATGTTGTTTCAGGTGATTGAGCTGCCTCTGACCAACCCTGAACTCTTCCTGAGGGTGGGCATCATCCCCCCTAAAGGCTGCCTGCTCTACGGACCCCCAGGTGAGGAGATCAACTGGCCTGGTTCTCTGATAGCACTACATGCTAGCCTGAGGGCTGCTTTCCAGAAGCCAGTATTATGTGCCTTTATAATTTACTGTATTTTCTTTTCATGCTTTTCAGGAACTGGAAAAACACTTTTGGCCAGAGCAGTTGCTAGCCAACTTGACTGCAATTTTCTAAAGGTGGTGTCCAGCTCCATAGTGGACAAGTACATTGGTGAGAGCGCTAGGCTGATCCGAGAGATGTTCAACTACGCCAGAGACCACCAGCCCTGCATCATCTTCATGGATGAGATCGATGCCATAGGTACATGAACTAGAGCTACAGACTATAGAAATTAACAAACTGAGTTCCAGATAGACACACACGAGTCTTTGTCTGTTTAACAGGTGGTCGTCGTTTCTCTGAGGGGACGTCTGCAGACAGAGAAATCCAGAGGACACTGATGGAGGTGAGTCTCTCAACAGAGAACAACTATAAGCTTAACTGCACACAAAGTACTACCTAAGATGGTTTAGTATGAAAATACACTACCATTCAAAAGTTTGGCATCACTTAGAAATGTCCTTGTTTTTGAAAGAAAAGCAAAAAAAAAAAATCAATTTCAAAGAAAATCAAATTGATCAGAAATACAGTGTAGACATTGTTAATGTTCTTCTAAAAGACAATTGTAACTGGAAATGGTTGATACATTTTTTATTTTTTTTAAAACATTTTATTTTTATGGAATATCTACATAGGCCCTAGAAGGCCAGTATGCAGGAGTCGCCTCTTCACTGTTGACATTGAGACTGGTGTTTTGCGGGTACTATTTAATGAAGCTGCCAGTTGAGGACTTGTGAGGTGTGTGGTTCTCAAACTAGACACTCTAATTTACTTGTCCTCTTGCTCAGTTGTGCACCGGGGCCTCCCACTCCTCTTTATAGTCTGGTTAGAGCCAGTTTGCGCTGTACTGTGAAGTGAGTAGTACAGAGCGTTGTACGAGATCTTCAGTTTCTTGGCAATTTATCGCATGCAATAGCCTTAATTTCTCAGAACAAGAATAGACTGACGAGTTTCAGAAGAAAGTTCTTTGTTTCTAGCCATTTGAGCCTGTAATCGAACCCACAAATGCTGATGCTCCAGATACTCAATTAGTCTAAAGGAGGCCAGTTTTATTGCTTCTTTAATCAGACCAACAGTTTTTAGCTGTGCAAACTTAATTGCAAAAGGGTTTTCTAATGATCAATTAGCCTTTTAAAATTATGAACTTGAATTAGCCAACACAACGTGCCATTGGAACACAGGAGTGATGGTTGCTGATAATGGGCCTCTGTACGCCTATGTAGATATTCCATTAAAAATCAGCCGTCTCTAGCTACAATGGTCATTTACAACATTAACATTGTCGACACTGTATTGCTGATCAATTTGATGTTATTTAATAGACAAAAAATTTGCTTTTCTTTCAGAAACGAGGACATTTCTAAGTGACCCCAAACTTTTGAACGGTAGTGTATGTAGAAACTGCTTCCCTGATAGAAATCACAGATCACGCTTGTAGGCAATGTCATGGCAACGTTGGCTAGCTAAGCTCATGCGCAGAAACACATAATCGGATCTAACGGTTGCCTCTCGCCGAACTGCGCATGTGGAGGCCGTCAAATCAAAGGCACTCCTTCGATGTAAAGTTGTTTTTGACTAAAATGAAAACGTGTCAGTTTGTCACTTTCACAAGGTTGGAGTAAAAACATATTCAGCTACATAGAGTAACTTTCATGAAAAAAACATGTTTTTAATCAAAGACCAGATATCTTAGTTAAAGTGAAACTAGTGAATTCTAGTTTTCATTTTCACAGTTTGTTGCAAAGGTAATATTTTAGTAGTAGTAAATCTAGTCTTTTTGCTCCTAGCGGTTCAACTCTATAATTGAAATTGTGGTGTAGAGGCACCTTGAAGGTACTATAGGTTGTGCCTTTTTGGATTGAGAATTTTTTTTAGAACAAAGGAAGACATTTTCTCTTCTCTCATTGACTTCTGCTTTGCAATTGTTCCCGGAAGTGTTGGGCTTCTGGGTTAGAAACTCTGTGGTACTACTCATATTATTGAGCCTCAAAGTGTTGAAGGCTAAACCTGTAAACACTTGGTTTTATCAGCCAATTATGACTGAAGATGCCAACTTTTTCATCTGTCCTGTCTAGCTGCTGAACCAAATGGATGGCTTTGACACCCTGCACAGAGTGAAGATGATCATGGCCACCAACCGTCCGGACACGCTGGACCCTGCCCTTCTAAGGCCAGGGAGACTGGACCGCAAGATCCGTATGTTTCCTCTCGAGACTTTTAACTATCCTGGTTTGGGAAGCATAGATAATCATGTGGTTCCATTTCAGCACCTCGTCACTTCCCCAAAGGGCCAGGGAAAGTGGCTGAAAAATAACTAGGACTTGGTAAATGACAAGGAACTGCAGAAATCTTAACTTCTGGCTTTGTCTTTACAGACATCGAACTGCCCAATGAGCAGGCTCGGATGGACATTCTGAAGATTCACTCTGGACCAATCACTAAGCATGGAGAGATGGGTGAATTTAGCGACTGGATAGTGTGCTGTGGATGTGACATATTTTTGTGATGAAATGAAGTTGCATGTTGTGAATTTCATGGTGGGCTGTAACTTGAATTTCTTCGCAGATTACGAGGCCATTGTGAAGTTGTCTGATGGATTTAATGGAGCTGATTTAAGGAACGTGTGCACTGAAGCAGGTTAGTAACCTATCTAATACACTCTATAACTGTATATTCTACATGTTAAAAACAAGCCATTCACTCAGTCTGTTCCTATATTAGGGTTTGCACAAGGTGCTAAAAGTACTTGAATTTGGCACTCTGAAATTCAAGTACTAGAATACCTTGAAAATCTGTAATTTTCTCAAGTTGTAACTTGAAGAGTACTTGAATTAAAATGAGGTGAACAGGGAACTATCAAATATGTTAATATGAAAAATATTAGAAAAATGTATGGGTCTTCCGAATTAATTTCCAGGCAGACTACCGAGTTTTATTTCCTCACATGTTTCGTGCTCTGGATGCCAGGCAAGCTTGCTCATTCCACCTATACTGCCACTCAGCCAAGCAGGTACAGAACTGACTGATTCGGCGCTGCCAAATGTCACATCAATAGCCAGGCAAATGTAGATTCAAACTTGCCTGCATGATATTGATGTTTCTGAATGGGTTTTGCCAGACCTAACCAGGGATGTGGTGGAGGGTGAACGCAGTTTATACCTTCTTTATTTGGGAAATAGCATTTACTCACGTTTTTGTTAATTATAATTTACACACTTATTGCGCGTTGATCACCGCTCTGAAGGCTTCTTGATCTGAGTTCTAATCGTGCCTACCTCTGCGAACGAGGGGAATCATAAATTATTCATGTATGCTTGTTATGTTCGTCTGCTCCCCCGGATTTCCCTTGTTAGCAGCGCATTCATTCACCACTCTGTCCCGCGGGAAACTCCGCCCACGACATAGGCTGAGAGGTGAAACGAACTACCTCAGCCCAGACCTACAGTGGCAAGTAGCAGAGAGATGTCACTGACAGTGAGACTTATTTTAACAACCCTTGACTTCAACAGACATCCCCCAAACAAACCAACCCAAGACTCTCAGCGAATGAGTGTACAACTGGTAAATTGTCACTGATATTTCAGTCCGATGTCTAGCTAGGTAGCTCAAGTGCTCCGGCTATTAGCCAGGCAGCTAACTATAACTACCTGGCTGGAAGGATGAAGTTAGATGCTAATGTTGAACGGAGCCTGACCGCAGCATGAGCAGTTGACTGAAATTAAGGTAGCTATAATCAAAAGATGGGATACTATAAATTATTTTCTTTATTGAGAGTAGTGAGACAGACAGTGTGGTGTGTCAGGCCATAATGAAGGATGTAAAGGAGATGCACAGAGAGAGGAAGCATTGACACGAGCAGGAAGAGAGGTTACGCCTTGATCACACCGACAGCGTGAATGCATTTTGGTACACCAGAAGTACTGTACATTAATTTCCAATGGAACGCTGTGTTTGACTTGCAACATTGCGGTGCAGAGGCAGTTGCAGTGCGTTCTGTGTGGTGCATACCTTGGATTTATCGAAGGAATGCATAAACGGCTTGACAGAAATGGTAGCAGAAGGTGAATGTTGAACTTCTGTTGCACACACATCCAGATGATGCTGCGTACCAATTGTGCAATTCGCTGTAGGTGTGATTGAGGTGTTCGTAGTACAGTGGTTCCCAAACTAGGGGGTCCGTGACCATGTGTGGTCCGGGACCCATGTGGGGCCCCCTAAAATGTAAATAGGGTCCTGAGAGTCTTTAATCTTAACAAACACATTCATAACTTCTTTCTCTTCAAATGCGTATAGAATACAACATTTTAGAGTCAACTAAGGCTCTTTTACACTGTTAGAATTCATTTTCATGTCTGTGTTGGGACAGGCTATGGAACCTAACATTTTGTGAATTATAAAGACAATTTTAAATATAAAGACAATATATTATATACACTGAACAAAAATATAAATGCAACAATTTCAAAGATTTTACTAAGTTACAGTTCATATGAGGAAATCAGTCAACATCATCAGTCCTGACTTACCACTCGTGTATGTAGTGAAACACGTATTATTGAGTAGAACTTAAGGTAGTAATGAATAGTAAGTTAGATATTTATTTATTTTTTCATGAGGTTCTGGCGACATACTGCCATCTGTTGGCGACTAGAAACAATTTCATAATATGACTTATTACAAATATATACAGTTGAAGTCGGACGTTAGCCAAATACATTTATACTCAGTTTTTCCACAATTCTTGACATTTAATCAATGTAAAGATTTCCTGTCTTAGGTCAGTTAGGATCACCACTTTATTTTAAGAATGTGAAATGTCAGAATAATAGTAGAAAGAAGGATTTATTTCAGCTTTTATTTCTTCCCACATTCCCAGTGGGTCAGAAGTTTACATACACTCAATTAGTATTTGGTAGCATTGTCTTTAAATTGTTTAACTTTGGTCAAACGTTTCAGGTAGTCTTCCACAAGCTTTCCACAATAAGTTGGGTGAATTTTGGCCCATTCCTCCTGACAGAGCTGGTGTAACTTGAGTCAGGTTTCTAGGCCTCCTCGTTCGCACACGCTTTTTCAGTTCTGCCCACAGATTTTCTATGGGTTTGAGGTCAGGGCTTTGTGATGGCCACTCTAATACCTTGACTTTGTTGTCCTTAAGCCATTTTGTCACAACTTTGGAAGTATGCTTGGTGTCATTGTCCATTTGGAAGAACCATTTTCGACCAAGCTTTAACTTCCTAACTGATGTCTTGAGATGTTGCTCTCAATAAATCAACATAATTTTCTTCCCCCATGATGCCATCTATTTTGTGAAGTGCACCAGTCCCTCCTGCAGCAAAGCACCCCCACAACATGATGCTGCCACCCCCGTGCTTCACGGTTGGGATGGTGTTCTTAGGCTTGCAAAGCCTCCCCCTTTTTCCTCCAAACATAACGATGGTCATTATTGCCAAGCAGTTCTATTTTTGTTTCATCAGACCAGAGGACATTTCTCCAAAAGTAAAATCTTTGTCCCCATGTGCAGTTGCAAACCGTAGTCTGGCTTTTTTTATGGCGGGTTTGAAGCAGTGGCTTCTTCTTTGCTGAGCGGCCTTTCAGGTTATGTCGATATAGGACTCGTTTTTACTGTGGATGTAGATACTTTTGTAACTGTTTCTTCCAGCATCTTCACAAGGTCCTTTGCTGTTGTTCTGGGATTGATTTGCACTTTTCGCACTAAAATACCGTTCATCTCTAGGAGACAGAACGTGTCTCCTTCCTAAGCGGTATGACGGCTACGTGGTCCCATGGAGTTTATACCTGCGTACTATTGTTTGTACAGATGAAGGTTGTACCTTCAGGTGTTTGGAATGAAGGATGAACCAGACTTGTGGAGGTCTACAAATTATTTTCTGAGGTCTTGGCTGATTTTTTTTTGTGTTGATTTTCTCATGATGTCAAGCAAAGAGGCAGCCAGTTTGAAGGTAGGCCTTAAAATACAGGCACAGCTCCAATTGACTCATGATGTCATTTAGCCTATCAGAAGCTTCTAAAGCCATGACATCATTTTATGGATTTTTTTCCCAAGCTGTTTAAAGGCACAGTCAACTTAGTGTATATAAACATCTGACCCACTGTAATTGTGATACAGTGAAAAATCTGTCTGTAAACAACTGTTGTAAAAATTACTTGTGTCATGCACAAAGTAGATGTCCCAACCGACTTGCCAAAACTAGTTTTGTTAACAAGAAATTTGTGGAGTGGTTGAAATGCGAGTTTTAATGACTCCAACCTAAGTGTATGTAAACTTCCGACTTCAACTTTATTAGTGCTCCAAGAAGTACTTGAAAGTCCTTGAGTTTGACTTGCGACTGTCTGTATGAACCCTGCTATGTGTGTTTCCCAGGTATGTTTGCAATCCGTGCTGACCATGAGTATGTGACCCAGGAAGATTTCATGAAGGCCGTTCGCAAGGTTGCAGATTCTAAGAAACTGGAATCCAAGCTGGACTACAAGCCTTTATGATAGTACCACCAACCAACCTATCAGGAAATATATGTTCATTTGAGTCTGGAAAGAGTAAAGGAACAGACGACAAAAGCAAACATATTTGTGGTTTTACTGTATTCCAAATGTATATTTCAAAGACATCATTTTAAATCTTTAGCTAATACAGACTTGTGTGGTGAAAAATAGGGTTTGGTTTTTATTTTCGTAGTTTGCATAAGAATACATATTTAAATAAGCTGTCGACCATCTTATATCCAATCATATGATTATCTTAATGCCCATTCAGAGGTTACTGAGCAATACACCAGTCAGTGTAACATATCCTTATGGATTTTTGGAATTCAGAGTCAAAACCACAGATGTCATGTACTTTTCATTTTTGCATTTGGCAGTTTCACTAGTCTGATTCAAGAAATGGTTGAGATTTATGGCTGACGTTGTGCCATATTAAAGTTATCGTCATAACTCCACTAAATGGTGGAGAAGACAAAATGCAAATTACTGACTTAAAGGGGCAAATTGCAGTTGCCACAAACATTTTTAGACTTAGAAATTAATAATATGAACCCATTGATTCTTGAAGAATATAACTTATAAATGCCTCATGAGCTTAGTTCAACTGTCGTACCCCATCAGAACCCAAAATATAAGCTTGTTTTACTCATGTTTGTAAACAAACATTATATAGCCTAATTTTTGATATCATGGCAGGTCAGTCCTTGCATCCATAGCTTTGTCTTTGAATTTGAGCAGTTACATTTCTGCAGCCCCATCCCTCAGCTTTTTTTTACAGAAATAGCTACGAGACGCTTTGTTCTCGTTTCAAATACTGATTGCTGCTTTAAAATGAATCGTATTACAACAGGTTAACGTGCCTTGTCGTTGACTGTAAATGTCTTCACTGGCAAGCACAAAAATGTTCCTTCTGTCTTTGATCTTGAATTTCAGAAAAGATTCCCCTTTAAAACTACTGCTGCAATAAAAATGTCACCCAATCAATATATATGCTGTCCTATTTCTTGATCCCAAGAATGTGCCGCATGATGGAAAAATAATAGCTCCAACATGCTTTCAATCAACTTCTTTTAGGTTATGGAAAACGTAATCTAATGTGGGAACGCCATAAAGAGCTGTTTTGCACCCGGTGAGGCAGCCACAGTGTTTGGTCGCAGCTTGTGTGTTTACTGTTCAAATTACTTTTGGATGTATGTAAATTGTCTTCTGTCTTTAAATGTTGTTTATCACTAGCTGCACCAAGTAACATTCATGGTGCCTTCAGATAGTATTCATACCCCTTCACTTATTCCACATTTTGTGTTACAGCCTGAATTCAAAATGGATTAAATGTTATTTTTCCCACCAATCTACATGCAATACCCCATCATGACAAAGTGAAAACATGCTTTTGGAAATGTTTGGTAATTTATTGAAAATGAAATGCATAAGTATCTCATTTAAATAACTATCCACACCCCTGAGTATATACTTTGTAGAAGCACCTTTTGCATTGATTACAGCTGTGAGTCTCGAAGAGCTTTGCACACCTGGATTGTGCAACATTTGCCCTTTTTATTATTTTCAAAATTCTTCAAGCTCTGTAAAATTGGTTGTTGATCATTGCTAGACAACCATTTTCAGGTCTTGCCATAGAGTTTCATGTAGATTTAAGTCAAAACTGTAACTCGGCCACTCAGGGACATTCACTGTCTTCTTGGGAAGAAACTCCAGTGTAGATTTGGCCTTGTGTTTTAGGTTATTGTCCTGCTAAAAGGTGAATTAATCTCCAAGTGTCCGTTGGAAAGTGCTGAAACAGGTTTCCCTCTACGATTTTCCTTGTGCTTGGCTCCGTTACGTTTCTTTTTTATCCTGAAAAACTGACCAGTCCTTAACGATTACAAGCATACCCATAACATGATGCAGCCACCACTATGCTTGAAAATATGGAGAATGGTATTAAGTAATGTGTTCCTTTAGTGCCCCCTTGTTGCCACAAGGTGATGCTAGAATACTAGTTTGAAGCCAGGTCATTTGTATTCTGTTCATCAGAGGACAGTGAAGTTGTAATAAAATCCGTTATAGACCTCGTCTGCCAAATGGTTGCTGTGTCCCAGAGCTTGAGACAGCATCCTGTATATGACACTAGGAAGCTCCAGCTTTAACCTTTTATATAGCCTTGTAAATATTGTATAGGGCTACTTTAGATGTGACCTTTACATTTTCAGTATTGTTGTGGATTATTGATCTTAACCAGTCACATTTGTATCTCAATGTATTCAGAAAAAGAACCTTATAGCTTACTCTGGAATCATCATCCTCTCCTATTATGCAAATATAATTGCAATATTTGAAAATCAAATGTACTGTATATTTCTTTGGACAAGTTAGTGAATTGACGCTGGATATTCTGACCTGAGTTTCATAATATAAATCATTACGAGAAGGATAAATAAGCAGAGACTGGTTTGACTTTTTTGTTTATTTGGGTTTAATTTTGGAGCTAGTGGCCCGCTCCCAAATTTTCTGAGCAAAAAAAATAAGAAAAAAACTAGCAAATCAGCTCCAAGTGATTTTAATTTTGGAAATCTTTTGCAAAGTATTCCCATGCATAATAGAGCGATATATGTGACCGTTTACAAATGTAAGCAAGGTTTGAAATGATGTTCTAGTCAAATATATCTGAGCTTCTTGCGGTCCATTTGCAGCCTACAAATGATTTGTAATTAAGTTCCGACCCCCTGACCATCCGCTCAATAAAAAATATTAGATCCAAGTCATATCAACATAGCGACTAGCAATAGCTATGTTTCCATTAACTTGTCCAGTGATTTTATTGCTGTTAACATTTTGAAAGTTTGCATAGAAAATAGATGTGACAATTGCCTGCTATGGTGTCTTTCCATTTAACTATCTTGTGTCGATAAAAACAGATGGAAGTAATGACTTCACACCTGCAAAACCCAGCTTGGATGGAATGCAATCGTGGATTGGCCATCTGCCAATTCTGGCAAATGCCAGATGGGCTGGACAAATATTATTATTATTTTTTTGTGATGAGCGAGCCACCCTCCTCTCCCCCATGTGTTTGAGAGAAAGAATTGTTCTGATAGTATAACGTTTCAAAATGCAATTGTGGGAAAAACACTGCTTTGGAAGCTTCGTCCCCTTGTCCTTGTCAAAGAGAGGAGGGTCTCAGCCTTCTGTAGGTATAATATGTATTTCCCAACTCTCAATATTCAGCTGAATAGCAACTATTTTACAGCCAAGATATTTGATATGGCTATGAGATATGGAGTGGTGTGTGTGAAATGTGTACCGGCCATTGCGAGAGCATATGCCTTTTGGTCTCGTGTAGTAGGCTGTTATTTTAGGACATTATATTTACTGTTGTATGAATGCATGACTATTAGCAGTGGGTATTATATTTAGAGTTAGCAATCTAGTTAATGTGTTGCGAGTTTCCATTTTCCCCAAATCAATTAGTTTGTTATTAGTTGGTGCACATAAAGATGTATGTAATTCCTCTCTATTGAACAAAACAAATCTGGAGTCCTATTTGGACAGTAGAATATAACAACAATATCCTATTTGGACAGTAGAATATAACAACAATAGTCTAATTGTCAACCCAAAATTCACAACAATCACTGGATTAGGTTGCACATCAAAATACTATCTTCAATCAGGCATTCATGCTTGGACGTGTTAGATAACTTAATTATTTAATACCTCAGTAGTCTTTATTATACTTCTTAATAAAGAATGAATGACTTTATAAGATGAAGACTTATGATTTGGGTCTGACTAAATCACGGGCTGTTGCCACCAACTGAACTAAGTAGTGGCACCCTGTAATACACTCTTTAGGGAAATAAAGAGTTCTTCAGGTGTCCCCATATGAGATCACTTTTTGGTTCCAGGTAAAACCATTTTTAGTTTCAGGTAGAACCCGTTTGTCTGTGGAAAGGGTTCTACCTGGAACCAAAAAGGGTTCTCTTATGGGGACACCTGAAGAACAATTTTAGGTTCTAGATAGCACCTCTTTTTCTAAGAGTGTAGTAATTAACACTTAGGGTAGGTGTTGATTCAGGGGGAACACATATGACAGGGACTAATTTGCAATATAGCCACGGTCGTTATCTTGGCTTTTATTAGGTATTAGGCTTAAAGCATTTTGGGTGACCCGACCAAATAAAGATAACAATGTGAGTTATTGATCTGTCTTTCTCATTGAAAGCAAGTCTAAGAAGTGGTAGATTTGTTATGTGCACTCTTTCTATGCTTCTTGTTCTCATGTTTAGTTTTTGAGTCCTTTACTTTATACCAGCTTCAAACAGCTGAAAATACAATAATGTTGTTTTTGGAAAATATATTTCACAGCAGTTTAAATGGTAGAATGATGCGCACAGTGACGTGGGCTGGTGTGGATAAAATGCCAGGGCAAAATTCGTGTCCCAGTCCGCCCCTGAATGCATTAATTGACTAATATTTGCCCCATATCCTAATAATTCTCATGTGCCAACATATCACCACATGGTGAAACTTGCACTCGTGTAGATCTGAAATAATTCGATGGTGAAATTTGCCAGCCAACCAGAAATGCAAGGCGAAGCAATTCAGGCGTTCTTGAAAGTCATGACAAGCCTTGTCCTGCAAAAAAACGTGTTTATAGTTAAAAAATGGATTTGGCAAGCAGTGTAGAGTAGAGCTTTATAGTTACGTGCTTTATTCAATTAGTCTCAATAAGGAAAGTTCGACAAAATAATCCACCCATGTCGAACGATAAAAATGTTGTCGATCTTTAGAAAATGTATCCTATATCCGACGTTTCCATTACACATGTCGCAATGATTGTTTTTTTGCGACATTGCTTTCGTTGAATTAACCTGGGTCAATGGAAACCTGCATGATGCAGTATCTTTTCTATTTCCAATCAAATTGTTCATCCCTTGCTATCGTCAGCGCGGGTACGAGGCACCTGTCATTTGATTGGTCCGTAGTGATGCTGCTTCCATTTAATAATTTGGACCCCATGTGAAAAAGGTGTGTCTTCAGCGACAGTACACGCCTCTTACATAAAAGTCATTTCAACTAGTCAGGATATCATATGGGCAAAAATACTTGAGGGTTGTTTGTTTCACTAAGGTCACGGCTTCGCTTCGATTTCTACTTTTCTCTAAAAAAAACGCTTTCGTTTAATCCTCTTGTGACAGGCGTTCCGTTGTGGGAGAAATACACCATCAATATCAGATTAATTCCTTGATCATCAGAATCAACTGCAGGTGTGAATTCATGTCTGTATTTTCTCCCCAAATATACTGGTAAGTATTATTTTTGTAATGATTTGTTTTTTTTACACCTGCGATGTAATGACTGCTATGTTGCTGAAACACTTTAATGGTTTTTTAAACAGAATTTCATTTAGTTATTTTTTTTAGCATTGTTTTTATATTTGTTAATGGGTATAATCAAGAGCACTACGATTTTCCTTTTTTTTATGTAATCGTCAAAAGAAGCTAGGCTATTTACTCCTTCAAACAATCACACATGCACTCTTGAACGTGTCAAAGTGCAGTTAGTGGATTTTTTTTTTCCACAACGTGTAATCCACTTGAAAGAGAGCAGATCGCAAACAAAGCTCTTCTCTGTTTTTCACATGGTGTCAGGTGGCCCACCAAGACTGTCTATCCAGGTGTGTCTGAGGATCACCTTTTTCCTTTCACAAGGGGACAATAGATGGGCAACCGCATGTTTTCACGTTGCTATGGGAGCATTGAGATGCAATAGCTTTTAGTCAGACTACATACAATTGCAGAAGTAAGAACATAACATGAGTTTAGCTTGGTTTCTCGGCAAGCAAAGATACAACAATATGAGTGTTAAACCATATGTAAGACTGTTTCACATCATTTGACCTTTAGTGGTTGGGACTACTGACCTTTATTGGCAGGGGATTGTGGTAGGGTGTAATAGAGGGAGATGGAATGACCCTCTTACCCATTCACGGTCGGTCCATCACCTAGAGGAGGCTTGTGACTCAATCTCTCCATTTTACTGTGTACTCCTTCCTCTATATAGGCTAGTAACATTGCATCTAGGTTAAGACTTTGTCCAAAAACTTCAAGCAAGACTTTGTTTTGCTTCTGTTTTTGTTTTTTTTACCTCTGCAAGTCTCGGTTTGCCTGCACCAGGAAGTGAAGACCCGACCCTGTTACTTACTGTAACCACAAAGCTTCTCGTCTGCGCTTTCAGTGTGCTTCTCTGTTCTTCAGAGAATCTGCTACATGGGGATCCTTTTGCTTAGTTCTCTTGATTATTGTTTCCTCATGAATTGCTACTTAATGTAGCACTTCTCTGTTCCTTTTTCAAAATGTTTAGTTATTGAATTTCAGGTTGATAAAATCATGAATTATATAACTGCAGTCCAATGGGAGGCATTTGATAGCTTTCCATGTTTTGCCATGGGCAGTTGTTGTGTTACACTTTTTCTTTTTTAAACAAGAACATGTCATTCTCCTATAAATTGATCAGGTCATCATGGACTAAATGCCTCTATTGTGGCATCTTTTAAGAAAAACATGTGGCATGGCAATATGTCATCAAGTTGAGTTGAAATAAACATTAGCTTCTTCTGCCCAGCCAGTAACACAGTGTTTCCTGTATTCTGAGAAGGCTGAGCCACTCCATAAAGCAGCCCATGGACTAAAGCGGTGATCAGGACATGGCCCATTCATTCCAACATGTTTCAGAGAGAGTGACGCAGGCCCTCTCCCACCCCCTACACACCTACAGGTTGTGACTTGGCCACCAGGCAGTCCAGCGATGGCATGGAATGTCAGCAGCCGCTTCGTGTTGTCGCCCCTGCACCTCAGATTTATGATGCGCGTAGCATTGGGAGGAGTAGAGAGGAAACCATGTCAATTATGCAACATGTAATATCCCATCCTGTGCACTGAGTCACATTGCTATGGGGATATATGTTTGGTCTCCATCAGCACCTTGGGCGAGCATGGGCCTCTGGTAAAGAGACTGGTAGATGACTTGGTAGGCAACTTGGCAGAAACTATGTTCCCACAGACAGACCTTCACAAATGTGCCATAATGATTCCCAAAAGCCCATCTAGATTGAAATAACCCCCCCACTTGGCCTATATCTTTTAAATGCAGCAGGTGACCTCTGATCCTTCGTTTTTTATTTGTTTAGCCTGGACACGTGTCAGTCTGAGATGCGTCTCATGCCAGACCTCTGACTGGAATGTGTCTAAGGCTGGCATTAGCCCATATAGGACTGGCATTAGCCCATATGAGCATGTGACTATGTACAGTATGTAGGCCTAGATGTTCCTGTGGACAGTGCTAAAGAGGGTCACTGAAGTGCCTGATCATGTCACATGCCCATTGAAGATGGGATGACAGGTCTAGCCAAAAGTTCTACTTGGCAATACTACTACAGACTTAAACCTTGTGAAATTACCTGAATGGGACTGGTCATTCAAATCAAATGTATTTATATAGCCCTTCGTACATCAGCTGATATCTCAAAGTGCTGTACAGAAACCCAGCCTAAAACTCCAAACAGCAAGCAATGCAGGTGTAGAAGCACGGTGGAAAAACTCCCTAGAAAGGCCAAAACCTAGGAAGAAACCTAGAGAGGAACCAGGCTATGTGGGGTGGCCAGTCCTCTTCTGGCTGTGCCGGGTGGAGATTATAACAGAACATGGCCAAGATGTTCAAATGTTCATAAATGACCAGCATGGTTGAATAATAATAAGGCAGAACAGTTGAAACTGGAGCAGCAGCACGGCCAGGTGGACTGGGGACAGCAAGGAGTCATCATGTCAGGTAGTCCTGGGGCATGGTCCTAGGGCTCAGGTCCTCCGAGAAAGAGAGAGAGAGAGAGAATTAGAGAATGTACACTTCACACAGGACACCGAATTGGACAGGAGAAGTACTCCAGATATAACAAACTGACCCCCCCCCGACACATAAACTACTGCAGCATAAATACTGGAGGCTGAGACAGGAGGGGTCAGGAGACACTGTGTCCCCATCCGAGGACACCCCCGGACAGGTCCAAACAGGAAAGATATAACCCCACCCACTTTGCCAAAGCACAGCCCCTACACCACTAGAGGGATATCTTCAACCACCAACTTACCATCCTGAGACAAGGCTGAGTATTGCCCACAAAGATCTCCGCCATGGCACAACCCAAGGGGGGGGGCGCCAACCCATTCAGAAAGGAGCCATTCCAGGTCAATCCTGGTGAATGATTTAAGATCCTAGGTCAAATCTGAACTGCACGTTTTGAGTACATATGGAGTGCCGTGACTGATCTTTGGCAGTGTGCGTTTTAGACAGAGGGTTTGAGGTGCCCTTATAGAATAAATGTGTACTTGTATGGGTCCTGCTAGGGTAGAAGTAGGAATGCAAGACATTTGATCTCTTTGCCTCTGAATTAGTTGACACAATGGCTGCAAACTTTGAACTGGAAGTGTTTCCTATCTGCATCCCTGACGTGAGCCTGTGGTAATCCATTATCCTCATCAATTTGGAGCCTCTTGATTGTACTTAGCATGGCTGCTTGAGGCAGACATTTCCACAAAAAAGGACACATTGCGTAACCTCGAGCAGACACATTTAGATATAATGTATTTGAGTGGTATGTTCTCTCCCCGAGTCGAATTGTTACGTGTGCTCCTCCACTTCCTTGTCATTGTGCCCCTTTATGTTTTAGTAGGCTGACGTTCTGTTATTCTTAGCTAAGCAGGATGTTTGTACGATCCCAGAGCAGAAATATGACTGGCACAAGCAGTGTTTCTTTCTCCCCTCTCTTCTGCACAGGTGTCTGTGTTTCTGGCTTACCCTATGTCACTCTCTCACCCCTCTCAAGAATGAAATGGGTTCAAGAGCATGTCTTTGCTGACAAAAAATTTGACACTCAACCTTGCATATCCTTTGGACTAGTTTTTATTTGTAGATTTCTGGCTATTGTTGTCACCGACTTGATTGACTTGTAAAAGTACAAGATTCCAGAAACCTATTCTGCCCTTTGGTCTTGGCTTGTGCGTTTCCCCTGTGGCTCCCACCTGCACGAAATAATTTTTGCTTCTCCCAATTTGTATGTGACACATGGTATTCAAAGTTGGGAATGGAAATATTGAAAGATTAACAGCAGTAGCCATTGCTTCGGGGTGTGGCAATGCACATGTTGCTCTGTAAATTGATTTTTTTGCGTGCATTTCTCCTTTTCAGTTTGAAGCTATTGAGACTTTCTGACAGATTCAGAATAGATGAACACTTTATGGTATATGGGATTTGTTCCTTATCCTAAAGAATGTGTACATCTGCCTCGGTCCTATATTATGGGACCACAAGGCTGACTTTCTACATGAAAGTGATGTTGGAAAATGTGGATGGCCTAGGGCCTTTATTTGCAATCATTGGATTGACCGAAGTTTAAAGATTTTTATCTGGAACTTAATCCCTGTACAATGTAATACTGGTGGTTGAGCTCCACTTGTTTTTTGCCAGTCAGAGTATGAGAGAAGTTTTTATTTTGGTGCTTTCTAAACTGCCGTCACTGACGTTCTTTTAATGGAAAGTCTTGATTCCCATTGGAGACTGTCTTAACATTACTGTGCAGGGATTAATAGGTTCTTGAATGATGTCAAACATGGACGTCTTGGAGGAAAGAAGAACTCAACAAAGCAGTGAAGTAACATGAGAGATTGGCAAACTGAGTCATAGGAAACATCTCTCTTTTTGCCCACAACCTCTTATGGTGAAAACGTTTCATGCTCCGATGACAGAATGTTAACAAATCGAAAGGTGCCACTCTTAATTTCTCCATAAAGGGAGTCGAAGTCCGGGGTTCACAGCTCAGGGTCTTATCTGACATTGTACACAGGATTACTGTCAAAATACCTCTGGGGAAACTTGACAAGTATTGGGAAAATATATATTTTAATTTGAGATGATAAAGAATTTAGGCTCCTTTTTTTTTAAAGTGCACCTCATAGGTTTACCTAAAATGTTTTACTGGTCATGTCTAGAATATGTCGAAATGGCTAACCACTTAACTTTCCATCGTCTCTAAAATAAACAAGTTTTTTTATATATTCAGGGTTAAAAGTAGGTTAATGGCACCCAATGTTCTACTTTTTTGTGGAAACAAATGACTGACTTGTTATATTTGGACCAAGTATGTGCTTGAGCTGCTCATCTGATGCAGGTGGTCACCTACAGTATGTCCTGTTTCCTGTCCCAGTTGTAGTTGTCCTATAGTGGGTTGACCACTCTGACCATAGTCCTGTGGATGCTGACCACTGTGCCACCGGGCTTTAAATAGAAAGCATGAGAAGAACACTCTGCTCGGTTGATAGCTTGGTTCTCAAACATCCCAAGAATAACTTTTCCTCCCACAAAGTGCCTCAGTTCAGTCATTTCTTACAGTGCTTCAGCATGTACAGTGCACTGAAGTGGATAAACAACATCTTGTTGCTTCAACTAAAATGGAAAGTTCTGTGAACCTTTTGATGTAACCGAGGGTATTGGGTCCGTCCCGTGTTATGGGTTCCAGTCAAATTGCACTGCACGCCCACAATGCATTCTTGCTATGACTATCCCCTCACTGCTAGTTTAATCATACCTCATCTTGTATGAAGACATGGCTACTCAATGCAAACCACATCTTGGTGGTGGTGTAGCTTTGTTGTGCACTACATTTATGCTGCATAGTCTGTCAGTGGTCAGACTAAATATAAACAACTGCATGCATGCGTACAGACCAAACGAAAGACTGAACAAGGCTTATGCGTAGCTTTTTCATTGCAAACACAATACCAAAGGGCCATATCTCATGCACATCAACTACTTGAAAGTCATACTCTGTCATCTCACTAAATGGACTGGATGAATTTGCATATTACTTCCCAAAGTAATAGCTACACGTAAATTATATTACACCAACCTATCAGTTCTTCATTGTGCAGCCTCTTGTACAGCACCATTATTGGGACACATGTACCTGTTCTGTGTAATGCTCCTCAGTGTGAAAGTTTGGGACTAACAGTAGATCCTGAATGGTCGAATAACCTACTCCTTTCCCCTATGTCTCTCTCCAGCCCAGTGTTTGTGCCAAGTGGAGACGACATGACTGAGGTGATGATCAGTAGCACCCCCATGGAGGACATAAGGCTCAGCCCCAGCAAGGACCGGCTCTCCTTCCAGGTAACACGCACACACAAGTTCAAGTTTCTACTTTGTTGTCCCAGAGGGAAATTGGTTTGCTGCTAGATCATGGTACAAAAGGGGGGAGGGGAGGGGGGTGTTGTATTTTTTTTAAATTGGTTTATGTCACTGT
Source organism: Oncorhynchus masou masou (assembly GCF_036934945.1). Classification (NCBI taxonomy): domain Eukaryota; kingdom Metazoa; phylum Chordata; class Actinopteri; order Salmoniformes; family Salmonidae; genus Oncorhynchus; species Oncorhynchus masou. Next base: position 29,408,546 of record NC_088232.1, read on the forward strand.
TCAAATGTCCCCACCACTATTAGTAACCCTCTGAACAAAAGGATGGATTAGGGACAGCCAAGGCTGTATGTTCCATTATAGCTCTTACTGTAAGCAGCTCACCCAGGGGACTATGGGTAAGGAGTGGTTTGTTTTCCCAATCAGGAGGTCTAATCATCAGCGTTATTGTTGCAAGTTATGCAAACAAAACCTTTTTTTAGGAATTTAGGGGTGCTGTTTAAGGAAAGGGTCTTCGTGTGGTGGAAAAAATGTGTATTTGCCTTGTGGTGGGGAGGAGTGCAGATTTGCACGGAGTTAGAGATGATGACAAAGACTTTACAAACATGCAAAGGAAATGAATAGAAGTTTGTAGAATCGCAATGTCACAACCCACAGAGGCAACTTTCTGAATAGCAAGCCAACTGGTGGCCTTGACAAGTTTTGATTTGTTTCCGCTGCTTCTGTTTCTTACTGCTGGGTCAATGGTTAATCTCTGGAAACAAACAATCACGGCCATATTAAGGCCAACCCACTCCTTTATGATCGTCTGGGACCTGTATGTGTCAGAGTTGACTCAGAGGATGCAGACTGATCATATAGGAAGGTGGGCTGCCTGCCCCTCACCATTTACACACCAGCTGTGTGTCTGTCCTGTGAGGATAAGGACGGAGGTGGTGAAGGTCTCTTCTCTGCCCATGAGGATGGACAGACAGCTGGGTGATTAACTGCTTCCTCATCCAAATTCATTGGCTTTGGTCCAATTTGTGAGTCCATCACCTGAATGCCAGCTGTGTTTCTGCAAGGCAACATGGTATTCATCGCTGAAAGAGTGATGTAAGGAATGCAGTTTTCCAGAGCAGAGGAACTGGAGGTTGATTATGTTACGGAGGTGAGAGCTTCTCTGTGGCAGCTTCAATTGTTGTTTGAGTCAGCGCTGGAGTGATTCCTGATCTACAGCTACAACCCAAAATAGCTACAACCCAAAATAGCTGTCATTGTGCCTCGCTGGCGACGCATTGCCGTTTCCTGTCGCTGGAAGTAAAACAAGCTGTGACGTGTTTGCCGGTGGTCTTATAGCAAGGTTAATCTCTGCCCAATTCCCCTCGGTGATGACGCATAGACATTAGCAACACAGGCAAGGAGATACTAAACCTCCCTGTGCACACATGCACTAACACACACACATACTCACCATCTCTCAGACCTGCACTAACATACACGTACTCACTCACTCAAACACACATGCACTGACTAACACACATGCTCACACTCACATACCCACACACTTTAGGAGGCTGAGGGGAGGACGGCTTATGATAAAGGCTAGAATGGAGTGAATGACGGTATCAACCACATTGAAACCACGTGTTTCATGCCGTTCCATGTATTCCGTTCCAGCCATTACTATGAGCCCGTCTAAACATACTGAAACACAGCTGTTATCAGAACATTTTGTTCCTCCCTTTCTCTCATCATCCCCCTCTCATTGTATTCAGGGAGACTTGGACACAGCTGGACGATCTCTCCCAGCCACTCTCCCCCTACCTCTCTTCCTCCCCCACACTCTCTCCGTCGATCCTTCTCAGCCTCATCTAATGCTTTCTTTCCACTGTGTTTTTGCCCAGACAGCGACATCGCTTTCCTCTTCCAATGTCTCCCACTGAAATATGCAGATCTAAAAATATTCTTCCACTTTATCCAAACATAAAAAATGCTGTTCTTGGACCAGGAAAGACTATTTTTTTTCTTTTTTTGTTGTTGCCATTTCTCTTGTCTTGAGAGCAAAAGGAAGGCAGGGAATGCATGTAATCTCTCATGCCCTTCATTTTAGATCCAAAAAAATCAGCAAGTCTGGCATTGCACACCCACAATGCTTTTGGTTCTAGGTTTCACTGCTTTTTTTTATGATTTTTGTCAACCCATTGCTTAGCTTTCAGTATCATCAGGGTATTGGTTGTTATTTTGTCATCCTGTCACAGAGTAAGTAAGCATTTAATTGTACTGTGTATCCTGTGCATATATGACAAATTAACTTGACAATATCTATCACCTTGTTTTCATTTGGTTAAGTTATTAGTATGGTCTACTTCCTTAAAGTGTGCTTGGTTTTTTGTTTCTTGACGATAACAGACTTGCTGTAGGTTTTCAATGCTATAACTTGCTCTTGTTATAATCTACCCATTTGTCAGACACACGGTGTTGGATAACAAGTTGTAAGCACTTAAAAGCAGCTTTGGCACCATGCTTTCCAAAGCTGTAAAATGTAGCATGATGCCACATGAAAAACTGTGACCAGACCCAAGGACACCCAAGACATTAAGTGTGTTTTTGTGCTTTCCTCAGATCTTTCCAGACCCCTCAGACTTCGAGCGCTGCTGTAAGCTGAAAGACCGCCTGCCCTCCATCGTAGTGGAGCCCACGGAGGGGGAAGTGGAGAGCGGCGAGCTGCGTTGGCCTCCTGAGGAATTCATTGTCAGTGAAGAAGAGGAGAAGGAGAACCATGGCAAAAGCCAAACTGGACAGCCAACACAGAACAACCAGGACTAGAGGCCAAACAACAAACCCTACATCCCACTCGCACTTAACCACTCACTGAGTGACTAGGGGAACACATGTCAGTGATGCTCACTTTCCTTCCCTTGACACCAAAGCATCTCTCTAAAGAGAAGCAATATGCATGCTTTACTTAATCTACTTTTTGGATTTCACCTCTGTTGCTTAACCACACACACACACACCATATGTATGAAAATACACACACACACCAAGCACCCCTGTGTCTCACCCTAAAATGCAGGTCCAGTAAAATGGTGGCAGCTCAGTGCTCCATGGACAGATCTTGTACTGAAGGAGACTACAATGCCCACGCCAAATCTGCTGGCCACATGACTCCAGAGACTCTTATACCCAGAGACTACTGCTTTGGTACGCAAGCGGATTTCTGTTTTTCATACCTTCGATATATGGATTGAAATGTACATGACTACGATTGCCATTGCCATCTGTGGATCTCATAGTCTGACTTAAAGTCTTGTGTGTATGTTGGTGGGGTTTGTTTTGTTCATTTCGGTGGATTGTGATGACTGACAGGAAGTAGGGGTTACTGTGAACAACACAAAGAGACCGTTAGTCTCCGTTGGGCAAAGGAGTAACTTTTACACTGAGAGGGAATTCTTCCCTACTTCTATGAAAGTTCATAATATGTACAGTATAATATGAACGCTGGTTGTGCACTGAAACACTCATCTGCTTTGTTTTTTCCCTTGTCTTGTCCCCCCTGATGACATTTGATAGGTATTGGAAGGGGGGGGGGGCAATTAGTCAATATGAATCAATGTATTTTTTTTTTTTAGGTGTAGTGATTAAAACCAACAATGTCACTAAAATAGACACTCAGTGAAGGACATTTTTGCCCTCGGAGCCAATACCTAAGGTTGTTGTTGATTGGTTTATTTTGTTATTGTCACAAAACATTCATGAGACTGAAATTAGTTCTAAGTGATTCTCACCAGAGCGCTGAGTTCACTGATCTCATTTTCACTGATCAGCCATTATGTCACCCTCAACCAGTAAGGTATATCACGATACAGGGACTTGACTAGCTACCTCTTGTACATTTCTGAACAACTCCCAATTTTCCAGTTCATAAACTCTGGACTCTGTTCTCTTACTAACAAGTCCTCCACAGAAGCTTCCTTTTTATAATCTTAAAAACAGTTACTGGTATCTGTCCTTGTTTTGTTAAAGCCAGTTAGTTGACCCCAACTCATCAATTGCCACCTGGTTTGTATGCAATTTGTTAAACTAATGATGTTTTGCGATCTATTTCTCTATTCTACATCACCAGCTGTTCAGCCTTCTTGGAAAGATGTTAAAGGCATGATGTTTGCTGAAAAAGGAGATACCTTAATGTATTGTTCTGATAGTGTATATGAAGTTTTGTGTATGTCTCTCCCTCTGTAAATGGCATTAGGGCTCTGTACAGAACATCTCCTTTTCTCTCTGCTGTCACCCACAGGTACTGTGCTTTGTTTTTGTAAAGCTCAGGGAGGATAGCTGCCATTTTGCTCATTTCTTTGTTGTTGTATTTAGATCACTTTACTCTGACGAACAGAGGTTGTAAATAAACATTTGAATTTTCTTCCAACTGTCTGACTGATTCCTTGTGCTATGTCAGAGGTTGCAGAAGCAGATCCAGTGCTATGGAGCAAAATACACTTTCTGGGGAAACCCTACAGTTCCTTGTTTTCAACAAATGCACTTTTTTTCTTTTGTTAAAGTATTTTTATTCCCCTCACCTGCATTGTTTACAGAATCTGGTGCCCTTTTTACTTCCTGCACATCATTGCATCTCTAGCTTCTTGACGCATGTATACAGAAAATATACAGTTGAAGTCAGACGTTTACATACACCTAAGCCAAATACATTTCAACTCAGTTTTTCACAATTCCTGACATTGAATCCTAGTGAAAATTCCCTGTTTTAGGTCAGGATCACCACTTTTTATTTTAAGAGTGTGAAATGACAAGTGATTTTATTTCAGCTTTCATTTCTTTCATCACATTTCCAGTGAGCCAGGAGTTTACATACACTCAATTAGTATTTGGTAGCGTTGCCTTTAAATTGTTTAACTTGGGTCAAATGTTTTGGGTAGCCTTCCACATGCTGCCCACAATAAGTTGGGTGAATTTTGGCCCATTCCTCCTGACAGAGTTGGTATAACAGTCAGGTTTGTAGGCCTCCTTGCTCGCACACGCTTTTTCAGTTCTGCCCACAAATTGTCTATGGGATGAAGTCATGGCTTTGTGATGGCCACTCCAATATCTTCACTTTGTTGTGCGTAAGCCATTTTGTATTAACACCAGAAGTATGCTTGGTCATTGTCCATTTGGAAGACCCATTTGAGACCAAGCTTTAATTTCCTGACTGACGTCTTGAGATGTTGCTTCAATATATCTACATAACTTTCCTCCCTCATGATGCCATCTATTTTGTGAAGTGCACCAGTCCCTCCTGCAGCAAAGCACCCCCACAACATGATGCTGCCACCCCCGTGCTTCACGGTTGGGATGGTGTTCTTCGGCTTGCAAGCCTTCCCCTTTTTCCTCCAAACATAACAATGGTCATTATGGCCAAACAGTTATATTTTTGTTTCATCAGACCAGAAGACATTTCTCCAAAAGTATAATCTTTGTCCCCATGTGCAGGTGCAAACCGTAGTCTGGCTTTTATGGCGGGTTTGAAGCAGTGGCTTCTTCCTTGCTGAGCGGCCTTTCAGGTTATGTCGACATAGGACTTGTTTTACTGTGGATAAAGATACTTTTGTACCTGTTTCCTACAGCATCTTCACAAGGTCCTTTGTTGTTCTGTTCCAAAGTACGTTCACCTCTGAGAGACAGAACGTCTCCTTCCTGAGTGGTATGACGGCTGCGTGGTCCAATGGTGTTTATACTTGGGTACTATTGTTTGTACAGATGAACTTGGTACCTTCAGGCATTTGGAAATTGCTCCCAAGGATGAACAAGACTAGTGGAGGTCTACAATTTTTATTTTCCTGAGGTCTTGGCTGATTTCTTGACTCAAATGATGTCAATTAGCTTATCAGAAGCTTCTAAAGCCATTACATAATTTTCTGGAATTTTCCAAGCTGTCCAAAGGCACAGTCAACTTAGTGTATGTAAACTTCTGATCCACTGGAATTGTGATACAGTGAATTATAAGCAAAATAATCTGTAAACAATTGTTGGAAAAATGACTTGTCATGCACAAAGTAGATGTCCGAACCGACTTGCCAAAACTATAGTTTGTTGGAGTGGTTGAAAAAACGAGTTTTAATGACTCCAACCTAAGTGTTTGTAAACTTCCGACTTCAACTGAATATATAACTGCATAGACCACACTTCCTGTTTTCTAACCTCTTCTCAGACACTGAAATTATTTTTGCAACCTACTGAAACCCATTGCTGATTCTGAATTCAAGATTTGTGAAGAGTGCTATGAACTGTGACATTATAGTACAATGAGGGAAAACACACATGCCGATACTTTACAGCAGGGGTACTCAACTCTTACCCTACGAGGTCTGAAACCTGCTGGTTTTCTGTTCTACCTGACAATTAATTGCTCACACCTGGTGTCACAGACAGGCCTTAATCAGCCCCTGACGAGAGGGGAACAATGATAAAAGTGCAGTGAAACTGGCTTTGAGGTCCAGAGTTGAGTTTGAGGACTTCACAGGAACGAGTCAAGTCCGTGAAAACACACTTCACAGATGACTCACTGCTTTGTACTGATAAACATGATCTGGTCAAGTTTGTTTGACTTGTACCTGGAAATGTCCATCAAAGGTGAAGAGGGCGTTATCTGAGGGGGACAAGGGCCTCTTAGATTGGCCAGGGGGCACTCTCAATGTCCTCATACCACTTTCTGGAATGTGAACAATGAGCTGACATAGAGAAGGATAGTGGCCTCTAGTGGCCAAGGCTGTAATAGCATGGGCAGCGCCATTGAGGGCTTCCACCATTTTAATGTAGTCAACTGGGTGGGACTTCGAACTTCATTTGCTGATGACCCTGTTAGAGTCATGTCCAACAAGGTCATCAGGAGGGATTAGCCAATTGCGAATATGAACATTTATTACTTCAAATTGGAGATTGCCTCAATGGTGCTGCCCATGCTGTCACAGGCGCCATAATGGCACAAATACAAAGATGAGTCCTCTATGTATCTCTATGGCTGACATTCTCCCTTGCTTCCTTCTTCCTGGAAAAAGTGGTGCTTAAAAAGTTATTAATACATGGTCAGCTCATAACAGCAAGGGACGTGGGACCACAGGGAGAAGGTCGGACCCAGCCAATCAGTAATTATGACTTGCTTTGTCCCGCCACCACTGCTATATTGGGGGAATTTGTTTTGCATATGGCACAGTGTGCAGGGGGAGAGCGGGGTTTGAACATTTTAGATTATTCCATTGGTGAACTCTCCACCCACCTGGGGCACCGGGCCATGCAATACGAACTGGCCCATTGTCAGGACCACTTTGTTGATAAGAATGCTCAAAATATATAGGATATCGTACACTATACATACAAAGAAGTGTAGCAGGATTTGACTGTTTATACAGTTGAAGTCGGACGTTCACATACACCTTAGCCAAATACATTTAAACTCCGTTTTTCTACAATTCCTGACATATAATCCTAGTAAAAATTCCTTGTCTTAGGTCAGTTTGGATCACCACTTTATTCTAAGAATGTGAAATGTCAGAATAATAGTAGAGAGAATGATTTATTCAGCTTTTATTTCTTTCATCACATTCCCAGTTGGTCAGAAGTTTACATATGCTCAATTAGTATTTGGTAGCATTGCCTTTAAATGTTTTAACTTGGGTCAAATGCTTCAGGTAGCCTTCCACAAGCATCCCACAATACGTTGGGTGAATTTTGCCCCATTCCTCCTGACAGAGCTGGTGTAACTGAGTCAGGTTTGTAGGCCTCCATGCCCGCACATGCTTTTTCAGTTCTGCCTACAAACTTCCTATGGGATTGAGGTCAGGGCTTTGTGATGGCCACTCCAATATCTTGACTTTGTTGTCCTTAAGCCATTTTGTCACAACTTTAGAAGTATGCTTGGGGTCCATTTGGAAGACCCATTTGCGATCAAGCTTTAATTTCCTGACTGATGTCTTGAGATGTTTTTCAATATATCAACATAATTTTCTTCCCTCATGATGCCATCTATTTTGTGAAATGCACCAGTCCCTCCTGCAGCAAAGCATCCCCACAACATGATCCTGCCACACCCGTGCTTCACAGTTGGAATGGTGTTCTCCGGCTTGCAAGCCTCCCCCTTTTTCCACCTAACATAACGATGGTCATTATGGCCAAATATTTCTATTTTTGTTTCATCAGACCAGAGGACATTTCTTCAAAAAATACAATCTTTGTCCCCATGTGCAGGTGCAAACCGTAGTCTTGCTTTTTTATGGTGGTTTTGGAGCAGTGGCTTCTTCCTTGCTGAGCGGCCTTTCAGGTTATGTCAATATAGGACTCGTTTTACTGTTGGTATAGATACTTTTGTACCTGTTTCCTCCAGCATCTTCACAAGGTCCTTTGCTGTTGTTCTGGGATTGATTTGCACTTTTTACACCAAAGTACATTCATCTCTAGGAGACAGAACGTGTCTCCTTTCTGAGCGGTTGTGACGGCTGCGTGGTCCCATGGTGTTTATACTTGCATACTATTGTTTGTACAGATGAACGTGGTACCTTCAGGCGTTTGGAAATTCTCTCAAGGATGAACCAGACTTGTGGAGGTCTACAATTTTTTCCTGAGGTCTTGGCTGATTTCTTTTGATTTTCCCATGATGTCAAGCAAAGAGGCACTGAGTTTGAAGGTAGGCCTTGAAATACATCCACAGGTACAACTTCAATTGACTCAAGTGATATCAATTAGCCTATCAGAAGCTTCTAAAGCCATGACATCAATTTCTGGAAATGTCCAAACAGTTTAAAGACACAGTTAACTTAGTGTATGTAGACTTCTGATCAACTGGAATTGTGATACAGTGAATTATAAGTGAAATAATCTGTAAACAATTGTTGGAAAAATTACTTGTGTCATGAACAAAGTAGATGTCCAAACTGACTTGCCAAAACTATGGTTTGTTAACAAGAAATTTGTGGAATGGTTGAAAAACAAATTTTAATGACTCCAATTTAAGTGTATGTAAACTTCCGACTTTAACTGTAACTGGCTTAGTGAGTTTTTTCTTCTGATCAGTTATCTTGCATCAGTATCGTAACAGTAACATTCATCCACTCAGCTCAAGTTCCAACACTCCATGTCTCAATCAAGTTCGAGCAAATCTAAAGCTAATCATGTAGTAGTTACATAACTCAACCCTTAGTGAATTGACATCTGATTTTAATCCATTTGTTTTTCTTTTCCTCCTGCTGGTCTATAAATGTCATTGCTTTCCCAATTTCCTTGTGTGAACAACCATGTAAGTGCATTGGGGTTGCAACGGCAACAGCCTTCATTTGGCCAGCGATAACATCAGAGCACCAAATTGACACTGGGGACAGATTGCGTATCCTATACTGTTGTTGGCTTGTAGCACTGGGTGTGTGAGAATGTGTATTAGTGAGAGTGTAAGTGGGGGCTTGGCTGTGTAATAAACATTGGTCAGAAGGCTTGAAGCACAGTCACTGATAGCTCTTCTAGCAATTCTTGGAATTCTTTCCGATGGAAACAATCCGCCACTGATTCCAGTGTGTCAGCACAGTCTGTCCCTCCACCCCCTAACTTCTCAATGACTCTTGAAGTCAACCACATCCACACACACACTCTCTTGCTTCACTGTCTCATTCTCTCGCTCTCCCTTCTACTCCCAGCACCATTCCCCACATTCACATACTCACATCCGGACCCGACCGACCACTCACACACCCTCTCTATCTCACTCAAGCATGGTACTGTATCTTGGTTGACACAGTGGCTTATGCGACAGTATGAGCTCATGCTGGCTCTCTCTCTCTTTCTCTCTCGTCCTTTCTCTTTCTGACATCTTTAACCCCCTTCACCATACTACTCTGATGTTCTAGTAAGTTTCCCATAATTGACTGCAGTTACATTCACTGCCTCACGTTACATGTTATGTAATGTTACATGACATTATAGCAATACTTATAACCTTGTTATCTGTTTTGTGCCCAATCATGGTATGCTTGCTGAGTGTGCTGTGTGTGCTGTGTGTGTGTGTGTGTGTGTGTGTGTGTGTGTGTGTGTGTGTGTGTGTGTGTGTGTGTGTGTGTGTGTGTGCGAGTACAAATTTGCAAGTACATTTGTGTGAGAGTTTGTGCGTTTAAGACTGCTTTTTTTGTGTGTGACATGTGCGTAAGGGAAATATTTTTTTTCCCATGGTTCCTCAAGTGTGAGAAGCAAGTAGAGCTCTCAGGGCATGAAGCAAAACATCTGCTAGTTATTTATACCCTGTCTGGAGACTGGACACCAAGAGTACACATAGCTGGCACAACCAACCAGGGGAGAGATACGCACATAGGGGCATAACGAGAGAAGAGACAGAAGAGATGAAGGGACAAATGGGAAAACATAAAGGAGGGGTGGGGGAGATCAGAGCAGGGCTGGGCCAAGAGAGAGCTGAGCAAGAGGTGCATTTGGCCAAGGGATTGAGCATAGCTAGAAATTACATTGGGTTCATCAACAATCAATTATTTGGTGACTTACAAGGTAGACCAACAAAGGTAAGATAAAGATAGTATAAGGATAGGGAAAGTGAAGATTTGAAAGCAGAAATTAGTTAAGGGCACAACAAAGGAGCTTTGTCTCTGATCGTAATTATGTCAATTTAATCAGTCTATGCTTGCACATTGTTTAGCATGATGGTATGATTTTTTTCAGGAAACCATTCCAGAGATATGATGTATAGTCAGGCAGTAAAGGGTATGTATCTTTGAGGTCAGGGAGGTTCTTGGATTGTGTGGGCATGTGTCTTTACCCCACAGAAGTGAAAGTACCACATTCATTATCAATACACCCAGTGTGGCAAAGAGACTGACTCATTGACTGGTGTTCAAAACAAAGCCTCAATGATTTGTAAATTAATTAAAGTCAAACACAGTCAATACTTGGAAACGGTACATTCAACTGAAGCAGTCCCAGCAGACAGTAATACATAGCCCATATAGCCTACACAAATGTGCAATACTGCATGCATAATAGGACAGATGATTCAAAGCATTCTATATCAGAGGGATTAATCTGCTATTTAATATGGTGATGTTAGGGTACACTGCCACCTTGTCCCAGAGCTTTATGAGCTTTGATCAATTACGGATGTACTTTTGTGTGTTAATGTGCTAATCTGCAGCTAATCTGTCTATTCATATCAATGACAGGTTATGATCTTCCATAACCTGTCATTGATATAAATAGACAGCTTATGCCCCCCCCCCCCTGATCTGTAATGCCTGAAGAGCAGAGAGGAACAAACTGGCTCAAATCACCATTCTAAAAAAGAGAGAGGGAGAAGAGGTAGAGCAAGAGAGAGAGAGAGAGAGAGAGAGAGCTAAAGAGAGGGAGAGAGAGAGAAAGATAGAGGCAGGTGGGGTATCAGTTCAAAACAGAACAATGGTGACTGATTTCACTATGGACATTTAGAGGTGTCAAATCAATGTTGTCATCAGTGTTTTAACGCAGATGTATCTGGATAGAAAGAAGGCAATAGTTCTGAATAATGAGAACGAGTGACATGTAGAGAGTAACAACAGAAAGACAGGGGAAATTGAAATGAGACAATTATGCAAGACCCAATAAGAGAGAAGAAAGGATGATGGTACAGAGGAAGTGTCAAATCAAATCAAATCAAAATTGTATTGGTCACATACACATGATTAGCAGATGTTATTGCGGGTGTAGCGAAGTGCTTGTGCTTCTAGCTCCGACAGTGCAGTAATATCTAACGAGCAATATCTAACAAATTACACAACATATACCCAATACACACAAATCTAAGTAGGGTTGAATTAAGACTATATACAGTGGGGAGAACAAGTATTTGATACACTGCCGATTTTGCAGGTTTTCCTACTTACAAATCACGTAGAGGTCTGTAATTGTTATCATAGATACACTTCAACTGTGAGAGACGGAATCTAAAACAAAAATCCAGAAAAATCACATTGTATGATTTTTAAGTCATTAATTTGAATTTTATTGCATGACATAAGTATTTGATACATCAGAAAAGCAGAACTTAATATTTGGTACAGAAACCTTTGTTTGCAATTACAGAGATCATACCTTTCCTGTAGTTCTTGACCAGGTTTGCACACACTGCAGCAGAGATTTTGGCCCACTCCTCCATACAGACCTTCTCCAGATCCTTCAGGTTTCGGGGCTGTCGCTGGGCAATACGGACTTTCAGCTCCCCCCAAAGATGTTCTATTGGGTTCAGGTCTGGAGACTGGCTAGGCCACTCCAGGACCTTGAGATGCTTCTTACGGAGCCACTCCTTAGTTGCCCTGGCTGTGTTTCAGGTCGTTGTCATGCTGGAATACCCAGCCACGACCCATCTTGTCACGTTCTGACCTTAGTTCCTTTGTTATGTCTTTGTTTTAGTATGGGCAGGGTGTGAGTTGGGTGGGTTGTCTATGTTCCGTTTTCTATGTTGTGTTTTTGCATTTGGCCTGGTGTGGTTCTCAATCAGAGGCAGGTGTCGTTAGTTGTCTCTGATTGAGAATCATACTTAGGTAGCCTTTTCCCACTTGTGTTTCATGGGTGTTTATTTCCCGTGTCAGTGTTTGTTTCCACACGGAACTGTTTTGGTTTTGTTTTGTCAAGTTGTCGTTTATTGTTTTGTTCAGTGTTCTTATTAAAAACCAAGATGAACACTTACCACGCTGCGTATTGGTCCGATCCTTGCTACTCCTCCTCTGAAGAGGAAGAGGAAAGCCTTTAGACATCTTCAATACTCTTACTGAGGGAAGGAGGTTGTTGGCCAAGATCTTGCGATACATGGCTCCATCCATCCTCCCCTCAATACGGTGCAGTCGTCCTGTCCCCTTTGCAGAAAAGCATCCCCAAAGAATTTCCACCTCCATGCTTCACGGTTGGGATGGTGTTCTTGGGGTTGTACTCATCCTTCTTCTTCCTCCAAACACGGCGAGTGGAGTTCAGACCAAAAAGCTCTATTTTTGTTTCCTCAGACCACATGACCTTCTCCCATTCCTCCTCTGGATCATCCAGATGGTCATTGGCTAACTTCAGATGGGCCTGGACATGCGGTGGCTTGAGCAGGGGACCTTGCTCCATGACGGTGTAGTGCGTTACTAATGGTTTTCTTTGAGACTGTGGTCCCAGTTCTCTTCAGGTCATTGACCAGGTCCTGCCGTCTAGTTCTGGGCTGATCTCTCACCTTCCTCGTGATCATTGATGCCCCACAAGGTGAGATCTTGCATGGAGCCCCAGACCGAGGGTGATTGACCATCCTCTTGAACTTCTTCCATTTTCTAATAATTGTGCCAACAGTTGTTGCCTTCTCACTAAGCTGCTTGCCTATTGTCCTGTAGCCCATCCCAGCCTTGTGCAGGTCTACAATTTTATCCCTGATGTCCTTACACAGCTCTCTGGTCTTGGCCATTGCGGAGAGGTTGGAGTCTGTTTGATTGAGTGTGTGGACAGGTGTCTTTTATACGGGTAACAAGTTCAAACAGGTTCAGTTAATACAGGTAATGAGTGGAGAACAGGAGGGCTTCTTAAAGAAAAACGAACAGGTCTGTGAGAGCCGGAATTATTACCGGTTGGTAGGTGATCGAATACTTATGTCATGCAATAAAATGCAAATTAATTACTTAACGGACTAAGATACAGTAGAATAGTACAGAAAGCAGTATGTAAATATGAGATGAGTAATGCAAGATATGTAAACATTAAGTGACTAAGATACCATAGAATAGTATAGAATACAGTATATACAGTGTGGGTGAAAGAGAATAAGACTTCAGTTAAATCATCCCTGTTCCTTTTCGGAACCCCATGCTCCCCTTTGTCCTCTCCTCTCTCTTATCCCAAAAAGCACAAGGGGTCAGAAGGGACAAGAATGTTTTTGGTTTTTTTTAAACATGGGATATTTTTTCCCTCTTCAATAAAGCATCGCTAAAGTGCATGATCTGTTTCTCTCACAGCTGGGGTCCAATCACAGACAAAGTGAAATGATTATGTTCTTGCACTGTTATGAACATACGAAATGTTATTACAGGTATTTTCACCCTGTTAAACATCCAGATTTTGCATTAAGAATCTATTTCTTCTGAGACATGGAAGGGTAGCCTACCGCTGAGTGTCACATTGACATGTTTAATTAAAAGCCACGTAGGCTATTTCAGGAGGGACTTCTGATGTCACCTCTTAAAATGGTGCATTCGGGGCTCCTGGGTGGTGCAGCAGTCGAAGGCACTTCATCTCAGTCCTAAAGGTATCACAACAGAACCCTGGTTCGATTCCAGGCTGTATCACAACCGGCCGTGATTGGGAGTCCTGTAGAGCTGGCATTGAAACAGAATGCAGTGAGGTTGTTTCACAGCACATTTTTCATGCTCCCTCTGAAGTCATGCGCTGACCCTTGAGAAGTTTACTGGTCAACCCCTACTCAGATACTCAGATAAAGTGCATGCCACAGGGAGCAGGTCATGGAAAGTCTTGAGTTTGACTAAGTGCTACTCATGCTTGCTTGAACATTTGCAATGCTCTAAAAGGCTTGGTGTTTGATTAGGGGAGGAAGTTTAAGAAAGCTGTTTGAGTCCCCTTCGACACAGATATGAAGTCCACTTTTCCTCACCCAACCAACATAAACAGCGTCCCCTGTTGACGCGTGCGTGCAGTGACGGGTGAGAGTTGGAAGTTGAGAGGTCGTAGTATGAGGTGAAAAGGTAGCTAGCTGGTGCTGCGACAGCTGCAAAGCTTGCATCCATCTCGCGCTGTTAACTTTCATAAATGCAAGTTTTATAACCAATAATAATAGTTTTGTTTCTACTTAGCATGCGTTTACTCCAACCAAGTGTCAGAAAATATAGTTTTCGCATCAGCAACTGGTTGTATGCTTGCTAACGCTAGCTATCTTGCTGGCTAGTATGTCGCAACCAAGTTGTTGACATTTCTTCTGGCCGCACCCGACTGGTGCTCATTTGTAGCGAATTTGGTGTGAAGAACATTCAGGTGGGTGGCATTTTTTTGTGTTTTATGTTTACATTTCTCACAATACTCTGATATTGAGTGTAACTTTGTTGTACGAAACAGTTTGCAAATCAGTGTTGTCAAGCCAACTCTTGCCAGCGTCTGTTAGTTAGGCGAACTCGCTAACAGGCTAGCTGTAATGGACTGGCTGAGCTAGCTCGCTAATTTAGCGTGTTTAGCTCAGCAGCTAAAAGAAAAGCAGACCCATATACGTTACTTAGATACCATTTCAGGTAAATTATTACTTTGTTTTTTGGACAAACCAACTAGCTAACAATTGGCTATGGTACTATTTCACAGGAAACATTGTAATGTGTGCAAGGATGCAGAACTACCTAACAATTGGCTATGTTTACAGCTGACACTATTTCACATGAACACACATTGTAATTTGTGCAGGGGTGCAGAACTAAGTATTCCATGTGAAGGTGGAAAAATAGGCTTCGTTGCAACCAGTAACGTTAGCTAGAAAGGATTTATCCAGTATTGTATCCAATAATCCCTGTCTTTGAGTTTAAATGAAGGTGTGCTGTTAGATTGCGAAAATGGCTCAAATTAAGTCTACTAACTATCCTTTTGTTTTTTTTGTTTAGACTAAATCATTAACCTAATTAAACTGCTTTCTCGCTGTCAGTATGAGTTTTTCACAGGGATTAAGCCGACCCCATTGATAAACTCACATGCCCTCTGTCACCAACGCAAATCTTCAGTGGTGATGTCCATTAGCGAAATGAGCAGGCAATCTTATTTCAAGCATTTCTAGGCCTATTCACTCTTGATGGTATTTTTGAAGAGCTTTCAGGTTTTTGTTATCCACGCACATTCACAGTACACACACACACACGTTCTTCACAAGGTGTTTCTTTCAGGAGGAGGGAAGGCAGTGCTTTATGTGGGCCTCTGTGGGCACGGTATCCTGGCAAACTTACCTGACCCTGATAAGAGCCCGAGCTGAATGGTGCTATTCAAGTCCAGTCAGTGTGTCCTGTCTATTGCCCTGACTTTGATGACCTAATGAGGTGGAATAGCCCATGTGATGCAATTAAAGTGCAATGGACGTTGTACTGTGATACATAGATAATGCCACACTTGTAACTACTGGTTAATACTTGGGCCACAGTTGGGCCTAGTTAATGTTGTTGAGATCTTCTCAGTTCATTTTGAAAGTAAGCTGACTTTTGTCTACTGTATGGACTGACTTGATCTGCAGGCAGTGAAGTGCTTGAAATTCAGGCACATTTCTCAGTGGCAAAACGGGACAGTGCCAACTGAAAGCTACTGCCTGGAATAAAAAAAAATATATATATACACACACAGTGGGGTGAACAAGTATTTGATACACTGCCGATTTTGCAGGTTTTCCTACTTACAAAGCATGTAGAGGCCTGTAAATTTAATCAACTGAGAGACTGAATCTAAAACAAAAATCCAGAAAATCACATTGTATGATTTTTAAGTAATTAATTTGCATTTTATTGCATGACACAAGTATTTGATCACCTACCAACCAGTAATTTTTCCGGCTCTCACAGACCTGTTAGTTTTTCTTTAAGAAGCCCTTCTGTTCTCCACTCATTACCTGTATTAACTACACCTGTTTGAACTCGTTACCTGTATAAAAGACACCTGTCCACACACTTAATCAAACAGACTCCAACATCTCCACAATGGCCAAGACCAAAGAGCTGTGTAAGGACATCAGAGATAAAATTGTAGACCTGCACAAGGCTGGGATGGGCTACAGGACAATAGGCAAGCAGCTTGGTGAGAAGGCAACAAATGTTGGCGCAATTATTAGAAAATGGAAGAAGTTCAAAATGATGGTCAATCACCCTCGGTCTGGGGCTCCATGCAAGATCTCACCTCGTGGGGCATCAATGATCATGAAGAAGGTGAGGGATCAGCCCAGAACTACACGACAGAACCTGGTCAATGACCTGAAGAGAGCTGGGACCACAGTCTCAAAGAAAACCATTAGTAACACACTATGCCGTCATGGATTCAAGTCCTGCAGCGCACGCAAGGTCCCCCTGCTCAAGCCAGCGCATGTCCAGGCCTGTGTGAAGTTTGCCAATGACCATCTGGATGATCCAGAGGAGGAATGGGAGAAGGTCATGTGGTCTGATGAGACAAAAATAGAGCTTTTTGGTCTTTACTCCACTTGCCGTGTTTGGAAGAAGAAGGATGAGTACAACCCCAAGAACACCATCCCAACCGTGGAGCATGGAGGTGGAAACATCATTCTTTGGGGATGCTTTTCTGCAAAGGGGACAGTACGACTGCACCGTATTGAGGCGAGGATGGATGGGGCTATGTATCGCGAGATCTTGGCCAACAACCCCCCCCCCCCCATTGAAGATGGGTCGTGGCTGGGTCTTCCAGCATGACAACGACACGAAACACACAACCAGGGCAACTAAGAAGTGGCTCCGTAAGAAGCATCTCAAGGTCCTGGAGTGGCCTAGCCAGTCGCCAGACCTGAACCCAATAGAACATCTTTGGAGGCAGCTGAAAGTCCGTATTGCCCAGTGACTGCCCCGAAACCTGAAGGATCTGGAGAAGGTCTGTATGGAGGAGCGGGCTGAAATCCTTGCTGCAGTGTGTGCAAACCTGGTATGATCTCTGTAATTGCAAACAAAGGTTTGATTTTCTGGATTTTTGATTCCGTCTCTCACAGTTAGTGTACCTATGATAAAAATGTACAGACCTCTACATGCTTTGTAAGTAGGAAACCTGCAAAATCGACTGTGTATCAAATACTTGTTCTCCCCACTGTATATATAAAATACAGGCCTTGGCCAAGATCTCACAAAGCGGATAATAATTTAATTACAATGTGTCATATTTCTACATTGATTGTTTGGAGGGGAAAAATAAATAAAACCCGTGCAATTTAAAAAGGGTGTTCATTTTAGTCATTAAGCTAGAGACCATTGTATTTGGCTAATGGTGTGTTTTGTGCTCCAGGCAGTTCCTCGTAAATCTAATGCCTTCCCCAGACTCGTAGAGCAGCTGTTTGTCGGTAATGCTACAAAGTCCCCAATGTCTTTGCAATTGTTACAAACAATATGCTTCAAATGAAAACTGGGATGACTACCTATAGTATTGGCCTATATACAGTGCATTTGGAAAGTATTCCACAACCTTAGTCTACTGTATGGTCTGACTAGATCTACAGGCTGTGCAGGGGTTGGAATTTCCACATTTTGTTACCGCCTTATTTTAAAATGTATTAAATTATTTATTTTTCCTCAATCTACACACACTACCCAATAATGACAAAGCGAAAACATTTTTTTTTTTAGAAGTTTAGGAAATGTATAAAAACCAGAAGTATTCAGACCCTTTTGCTATGAGACTCGAAATTGAGCTCAGGTGCATCCGGTTTCCATTGATCATCCTTGAGATGGTTCTAGAACTTGATTAGAGTCCACCTGTGGTAAATTCAATTATTTGGAAAGCACACACCTGTCTATATAAGGTCCCACAGTTGACAGTGCATGTCAGAGCAAAAACCAAGCCATGAGGTCAAATGAATTATCCATAGAGAAGACAGGATTGTGTCGGCACAGAACTAGGGAAGGGTACACAATAAATTCTGCAGCATTGAAGGTCCCCAAGAACACAGTGGCCTCCATCATTCTTAAATGGAAGAAGTTTGGAACCACCAAGACTCTTCCTAGAGCTGGCTGGCAAACTGAGCAATCGGTGAAGAGGGGCCTTGGTCAGGGAGGTGACCAAGAACCCAATGGTCCCTCTGACAGAGCTCCAGAGTTACTCTGTGGAAATGGGAGAACCTTCCAGAAGGACAACCATCTCTGCAGCACTCCACCTATTAGGCCTTTATGGTAGAGTGGCCAGACGGAAGCCATGTTAGGCCGCTTGGAGTTTGCCAAAAGGCACCAAAAGGACTCTCAGACCATGAGAAACCAGGTTTTCTGGTCGGAAGATTGTCTTCACTGACATTTTCAACCTGTTCCTGACTGAGTCTGTAATACCAACATCTTTCAAGCAGACCACCATGGTCCATGTGCCCAAGAAAACTAAGGTAACCTGCCTAAATGACTACCGAACTGTACCACTCACGTCTGTAGCCATGACGTGCTTTGAAAGGTTGGTCATGGCTCACATCAAAACCATTATCTCAGAAAATACTAGAACCACTCCAATTTGCATACCGCTCCAACAGATCCAACTCAACACAGACCTTTCCCACCTGGACAAAAGGGACACGTGAGAATGCTATTCGTTGACTACAACTCAGCGTTCAACACCATAGTGCCCTCAAAGCTCATCACTAAGCTGAGGACCCTGGGACTAAACACCTCCCTCTGCAACTGGATCCTGGACTTCCTGAAGTGCCACCCCCAGGTAGTAAGGGTAGGCAACAACACATCTGCCATGCTGATCCTCAACACGGGGGCCCCTCAGCGGTGCGTGCTCAGTCCCCTCCTATGCTCCCTGTTCACTCATGACTGCATGGCCAGGCAGAGACCTGGCAGTGTCGTGCAAGCATAACAACCTCTCCCTCAATGTGATCAAGACAAAGGAGATGGTTGTGGACTACAGGAAAAGGATGCCCGAGCACGCCCCCATTCTCATTGACAGGGCTATAGTGGAGCAAGTTGAGAGCTTAAAGTTCTTTTGGTGTCCACATCACCATCAAACTAACATGGTCAAAGCACACCAAGACTGTCGTGAAGAGGGCACGACAAAGCATATTCCCCCTCAGGAGACTGAAAAGATTTGCATGGGTCCTCATATCCTCAAGGTTCTACAGCTGCACCATTGAGAGCCTCCTGACTGGTTGCATCACTGCCTGGTATGGCAACTGCTCGGCCTCTGACCACAAGGCACTAGAGGGTTGTGCTTCCGGCCAGTACATCAATGGGGCCAAGCTTCCTGCCATCCAGGACCTCAATACCAGGCTAGGTCAGAGAAAGCCCCAGAAATTGTCAGACTCCAGCCACCGTAGTCATAGACTGTTTTCTCTGCTACCACATGGCAAGCGGCACCGGAGCACTACGTCTAGGTCCAAAAGGCTGCTTAACTTCTTATGGCTACAGGGGCAGTATTGAGTAGCTTGGATGAAAGGTGTCCAGAGTAAACGGCCTGCTCCTCAGTCCCAGTTGCTAATATATGCATATTATTATAAGTATTGGATAAAAAACACTAACGTTTCTTAAACTGTTTGAATGATGTCTGAGTATAACAGAACTCTTATGGCAGGCAAAAGCCTGAGAAGAAATCCAAACAGGAGGTGGGAAATCTGAGGTTGGTCGATTTTTCAACCCAGCCCCTATTGAATACACAGTGGGATATTGGTTATGTTGCACTTCCTAAGGCTTCCACTAGATGTCAACTGTCTTTAGAAACTTGAATGAGGCTTCTACTGTGATGTGGGGCCGGATGAGAGCTCTTTGAGTCAGTGGTCTGGCAGAGAGCCAGGTCCTGGTCATGTGCATAAACATCACAAATGGTCCTTTTGTTCAATTAATTCCATCTATCTATCTAATGTCCATTTATTTGGCACGTTTGATCCAGAAAAACACCGGTTCCAACTTGCGTAACGTGACTACAAAGTATCTCAAAAGTTACCTGTAAACCTTGCCAAAACATTTCAAACTACTTTTGTAGTAAAAATACTTTAGATATTTTTTTTTACATAAAAAATTGAAGACTGGATGATCTGTGTTCAATACAGGAAGAAAACAAACTCAAGCATGCTCTCTGGTCTTGCGCCTCTATCAAACAAACATGAAGTGACACTCGTTCAAGGTGTCCGTACTTCATTGAACAAAGGAATAACCTCAACCAATTTCTAAAGACTGGTGACATCCAGTGGAAGCGGTAGGAACTGCATGGAAGTCCCTTTAGAAATCTGGATTCCCAATGAAAAATCATTGAAAACAGGGTGACCTCAATCTGAATGGTTTGTCCTCAGGTTTTCGTCTGCTACATAAGTTCTGTTATATTCAGTCATGATTCAAACAGTTTTTTAGAAACTTCAGTGTTTTCTATCCAAATCTACTAATACTATGCATATCTTCTGGGGATGGGTAGCAGGCAGTTGAAATTGGGCAAGCTTTTCATCCAAAATTCCAAATGCTTCCCCCTATCCTAGAGTAGTTAACTAGGGAAATTGTGTCACTTTTCTTGCGTTCAATGCAATCAGAGTCGGGGTATATGCAGCAGTATGGGCCACCTGGCTCGTTGAACTGTTGAAAGGCCATTTATTCCTAACAAAGACTAATTTGCCAGAATTTTACATAATTATGACATTGAAGGTTGTGCAATGTAACAGTAATATTTAGACTTGGTGTTGCCACCTGTTCGATTAAAATACATAATGGTATTTCACTGAAAGAATAAATGTTTTGTTTTCGAAATGATAGTTTCCGGATTTGGCCACATTAATGACCAAAGGCTTGTATTTCGGTGTTGTTTATTATATTATAATTAAGTATATGATTTGATAGAGCAGTCTGACTGAGCGGTGGTAGGCAGCCACAGGCTCGTAAGCATTCATTCAAAAAGCAGCTCTTAGCAATGCTGGGATTCACAGCGCTGTTTGACTTCAAGCCTATCAACTCCTGAGATTAGGCTGACAATACTGAAGTGCCTATAAGAACATTCAATAGTCAAAGGTATATGAAATACTAATGGTATAGAGAGAAAGTCCTATAATTCCTATAACTACAACTAAAAATTCTTAACTTGGAATATTGAAGACTCGTGTTAAAAGGAACCACCAGCTTTCATATGTTCTGTGCAAGGAACTTAAACGTTAGCTTTTTTACATGGCACATATTGCACTTTTACACTGTTTTTGCGTTTTTTAAAACCCAAATTGTATGTTTCATTATTTATTTAAGACTAAATTGATTTTATTTATGTATTATATTAAGTTAAAATGTGTTCAATCAGTATTTGTTGTAATTATTACATATATATGCATATAAAAATTGGTATTTTTGTTTTTTTGGTCCTCCAATAATCTGTAACAGCATTGAAAAATCATGATCGGTCAACCTCTAGCCTGAATGCCAAGCGTCACGTCTGGAGGAAACCTGCCAGCATCCCTGCGGTGAAGCATGGTTCTGGCAGCATCATCCTGTGGGAATGTATTTCAGCAGCAGGGATGGGGAGACAAGTCAGGATCAAGGGAAAGATGAACGGAGCAAAGTACAGAAAGATCCTTGTCGATAACCTGCTCAGGACCTCAGACTGGGATGAACCCTAAGCACACAGCCAAGACAACGCAGGAGTGGCTTCGGGACAAGTCTCTGATTGTCCTTGAGTGGCCCAGCCAGAGGCCGGACTTGAACCCGATCGAACATCCTCTGGAGAGACCTGAAAATAGCTGTACAGCAACACTCCCCATCCAACCTGACAGAGCTTGAGAGGATCTGCAGAGAAGAATGGGAGAAACTCCCCAAATACAGGTGTATCAAGCTTGTAGCGTCATACTCAAGAAGACTTGAGGCTGTAATCACTGCCAAAAGTGCTTCAACAGAGTAATGAGGAAAGGGTCTGAATTCTTATTTTGTTTTTATTGGTTGTAAATTCTTTTGCTTTGTCATGGGGTTTTCTGTGTAGATTGATTGGGGGGGGGGGGTGCAATTTAAACAAATTTAGAATAAGGCTATAATGTAACAGTGAGAAATCCAAGGGTCTGAATAGTTAACGAATGCACTGTATTTCAATGATATAGAAATTAATCGTCGTTGTTGGTAATCAAGCCCACTACTGTTGTGTCATCTTCAAACTTGATTGAATTGGAGGCCTGCATGGCCATGCAGTCATGGGTGAACAGGGAATACTGGAGGGGGTGGCTGAGAACTCTCCCTTGTGGGGCCCCAGTGTTGAGGATCAGCGACGTGGTGATGTTGTTTACTACTTTCACCACCTGTGGTGGCCTGTCAGTCAAGGACCCAATTGCATAGGGGCAGAGTTCAGACCCAGGGTCTCAAGCTAAATGATGAGCTTTGAGGGAACTATGGTGTTGAATGCTGAGCTGTAGTCAATGAGCCACATTCTTACATACAGTGGGGGGGAAAGTATTTAGTCAGCCACCAATTGTGCAAGTTCTCCCACTTAAAAAGATGATTTTCATCACAGGTACACTTCAACTATGACAGACAAAATGAGAAAAGAAAATCCAAAAAATCACATTGTAGGATTTTTTTATTAATTTATTTGCAAATTATGGTGGAAAATAAGTATTTGGTCACCTACAAACAAGCAAGATTTCTGGCTCTCACAGACCTATAACTTCTTCTTTAAGAGGCTCCTCTGTCCTCCACTCGTTACCTGTATTAATGGCACCTGTTTGAACTTGTTATCAGTATAAAAGTCACCTGTCCACAACCTCAGAGTGACACTCCAAACTCCACTATGGCCAAGACCAAAGAGCTGTCAAAGGACACCAGAAACAAAATTGTAGACCTGCACCAGGCTGGGAAGACTGAATCTGCAATAGGTAAGCAGCTTGGTTTGAAGAAATCAACTGTGGGAGCAATTATTAGGAAATGGAAGACATACAAGACCACTGATAATCTCCCTCGATCTGGGGCTCCACGCAAGATCTCACCCCTAGGACCTAGTGAATGACCTGCAGAGAGCTGGGACCAAAGTAACAAAGCCGACCATCAGTAACACACTACGCTGCCAGGGACTCAAATCCTGAAATGCCAGACGCGTCCCCCTGCTTAAGCCAGTACATGTCCAGGCCCGTCTGAAGTTTGCTAGAGAGCATTTGGATGATCCAGAAGAAGATTGGGAGAATGTCATATGGTCAGATGATACCAAAATATAACTTTTTTGATAAACTCAACTCGTCGTGTTTAGGGGACAAAGAATGCTGAGTTGCATCCAAAGAACACCATATCTACTGTGAAGCATGGGGGTGGAAACATCATGCTTTGGGGCTGTTTTTCTGCAAAGGGACCAGGACTACTGATCCGTGTAAAGGAAAGAATGAATGGGGTCATGTATCGTGAGATTTTGAGTGAAAACCTCCTTCCATCAGCAAGGGCATTGAAGATGAAATGTGGCTGGGTCTTTCAGCATGACAATGATCCCAAACACACCGCCCGGGCAACGAAGGAGTGGCTTCGTAAGAAGCATTTCAAGGTCCTGGAGGGGCCAAGCCAGTCTCTAGATCTCAACCCCATAGAAAATCTTTGGAGGGGGTTGAAAGTCCGTGTTGCCCAGCAACAGCCCCAAAACTGCATGGAGGAATGGGCCAAAATACCAGCAACAGTGTGTGAGAACCTTCTGAAGACTTACAGAAAACGTTTGACCCCTGTCATTGCCAACAAAGGGTATATAACAAAGTATTGAGAAACTTTTGTTATTGACCAAATACTTATTTTCTGCCATAATTTGCAAATAAATTCATAAAAAATCCTACAATGTGATTTCTGGATTATTTTTTTTCTCATTTTGTCTGTCATAGTTGAAGTGTAACTATGATGAAAATTACAGGCCTCTCATCTTAAGTGGGAGAACTTGCACAATTGGTGGCTGACAATACTTTTTTGCCCCACTGTAGGTATTCCTTTTGTCCAGATGGGATAGGGCAGTGTGATGGTGATTGCATCGTCTGTCAACCCGTTGTAGAGGTATGCAAATTGGAGTGTGTCTAGGTGGAAGTGATATGATCCTTGACTAGTCTCAAAGCTCTTCATGATGAGATGAGTGCTCCAGGGGCAATAGTCATTTAGTTCAGTTTTCTTTGCTGTCTTTGGTACAGAAACAATGTTGAATAGTTCTAGTGACGGGTACATCCTGTTTGAGTTTCTGCCTATAGGACTGTAGGAGCATTTGACGAAGGGAGGGCGGGGGAGGGCCGTTTTTGCATCGCGGAAGTTAGAGTAGCAGTGATCCAGTGTATTACCCGTACAAGTGCTGCAATCAATATGGTGATAGAATTTAAGTAGCCTTGTTCTCAAATTTGCTCATGTTTATTATGAACTATCATGTGCATAGTGATGCACCAAAACTTTAGTGCATTTTTATAGGATAAGCATTAGGGTTGCACAATTTGGGCAATATTCAGAGGTGGAAATTTTCTGTGGGAATTAACGGGAGTATATGGGAATTAACGGAATATATGCAAATTAATATTAATACCATTTAAATGTAGATGTTTTTTGCATAGGATATATTTACCATATGGTGACAAATATAAACCTTTTACCTTATCATAAGTAGACATAATTAAATCCTTCCAATAGAAATAAAAAAACTTTATGAATTGAACATTAATAGCAGGAGTTGACTCTTCACGTGATGATGATTTCACTGAATAAAAGAAAGGGAATATGGAATGATCCCCAATGAGCCATTGCATCTCAAACATTTTCAATATACGTCTGTAAAATGATAGTCTAGAAACTAAAGCTTTGGTTGTCTTCCTCTCAGGCTTCCATGCATTCTCCCTGGACCTCAATGTCCACCTCTTGAACATCACTCTGAGACCTCATCTTCACTGTCACTTTCCAACCTTGTTGAGGATGGCTCGTTGTCAGGCTCAGAAAGCCTCACATTTGCCCAATGGCCACCAATTTTTCAACCCGTGTATTGGTCAGCCTGTTGTATTCCCAAACAAGGGCCAGTTGTGCTCTGAGGTGGCTGATGTTGGTGGGATTTGGAGAATGATGGAGGCAAATGGGGGGAAAGAGCCTCAGATCCACAAAGTCCCTTCCACCAGGTGGCTGATGCAATATGGCAGTCATGCTAACATTCCAAGTCCTTGCTTGGAAGTGTACTTCCCCAGAATGCCAAGAACCTTGCCCTCATCCAGGCCAAGGTGGCGAGACATGGTAGTGATGACACCGTAGGCCTTGTTGAGTTCTGCACCAGACTGATGCTCTTGCCAGCATATTTGGGGTCAGACATGTATGCTGCAGCATGTATGGGCTTCAGGCAGAAGTCTTCACGCTTTTTGATGTATTTCAGAACTACAGTTTCCTCTGCTTGGAGCAACAGTGAAGTGGGCAGGGCAGTATGGATTTCTTCTCTTACATCTTCAAGCAGTCTGAACATCAGACAGGATGGCATTGTCTCCCTCAATCCGTGCAATGGCTACTGCTATAGGTTTCAGGCTGCTTACCACTCTCTCCCAAAATACATCATCCATGCAATGTACACACCGGTGTGTCTGTTGTCCCTTGTCTGTGCTCTTGTAGAATAGTGGTTGAGGGTGGAGATGGTGTAGTTAATTATTCCTTGCCCACACATTCGACCACCCATCAGAGATGACTGCAATAGTCTGCTTTCTCTATGATTTGCTTTGCCTTCACTTGAATTCTGTTGAACTCTGCATCCAGCAGATTAGTAGATAAAGCATGTCTGTTTTGAGGGATGTATGCGGGGCGAAGAACATTCAGAATTCTCTTCCAATACACATTGCCTGTGGGCATCAGAGGTGAACCAGTTGCGTACACAGCTCAAGCAAGACATTAATCAGCATTTCTCTGACTACGTTCCTCCATTGAGTCCAAAAAACTTCTAATTCCAGGAGGACCATGAGCTATTGCTATCGATAAGGTGTCTGATTCATCATTTTCACCTCGAATAGAAGAAGAGGGACTTTTGTCACAGGTTGTGAGCGCTGAGGGAACTTTATGCACTTGGCCAGATTCTGCATCTTTGTTACATTCTTCACATGTGATTTGGCACAGTATTTTCAAATGTACACCACTTTTCGTTCTACATCAGCTGCAATGAAATGTCTCCACACATCAGATATTACCCGTGGCATTTTCCTGTAAAGATTGGGGGGGAAATGTAGTAAAAAAAAAACTAATACAATTCCATGTACAGGTAAACAGTTAGGTAGTTAGATTTAAATAACTACTTTTGTAAGATGTTTTAAAATGAAACGTGTATGGAAACAGGTGAATTAACACTCAGTTAGCAGGCTCAAGCAAGCTAAAAACCCACATGGTAGCAAAAACTAACTAGCAGAAATTGCTAACAAGTTAGAAATGATTTAACACTTTGCTGTAGGCTACTATTTACTAGTTATCAAAAAATCATGCATGTCATTAAAATATATTCACCCCACCCAGTATTGTAATCAAAACTTACAGAAATAATGTAGTCCTTTGGCTCAGACAGTGTAGTACTGTGGGCTTAATAGCATCTCGCAGAACGACAGATTTTCACCTTGTCAGCTCGGGGGATCCAATCTTGCAACCTTACAGTTAACTAGTCCAACGCTATAACGACCTGCCTCTCTCGTTGCACTCCACAAGCCTGTTACTTGAATGCAGTAAGCCAAAGTAAGTTGCTATCTAGCATTTAAACTTATCTTATAAAAACAATCAATAAATCATTATCACTAGTTAAGTACACATGGTTGATGATATTACTAGATATATATCAACAAACAGATTACCGACCATTTTGAATCTCACCATACCTTCTCTGCTATGCAATCTGGTTTCAGAGCTGGTCATGGGTGCACCTCAGCCACACTCAAGGTCCTAAACGATATCTTAACCGCCATCGATAAGAAACATTACTGTGCAGCCGTGTTCATTGATCTGGCCAAGGCTTTTGACTCTGTCAATCACCACATCCTCATCGGCAGACTCGACAGCCTTGGTTTCTCAAATGATTGCCTCGCCTGGTTTACCAACTACTTCTCTGATAGAGTTCAATGTGTCAAATCGGAGGGTCTGCTGTCCGGACCTCTGGCAGTCTCTATGTGGGTGCCACAGGGTTCAATTCTTGGACCGACTCTCTTCTCTGTATACATCAATGAGGTCGCTCTTGCTGCTGGTGAGTCTCTGATCCACCTCTATGCAGACGACACCATTCTGTATACTTCTGGCCCTTCTTTGGACACTGTGTTAACTGTGTACAGGCAAGCTTCAATGCCATACAACTCTCCTTCCGTGGCCTCCAATTGCTCTTAAATACAAGTAAAACTAAATGCATGCTCTTCAACCGATCGCTACCCACACCTACCCGCCTGTCCAACATCACTACACTGGACGGCTCTGATTTAGAATACGTGGACAACTACAAATACTTATGTGTCTGGTTAGACTGTAAACTCTCCTTCCAGACCCATATCAAACATCTCCAATCCAAAGTTAAATCTAGAATTGGCTTCCTATTTTGCAACAAAGCATCCTTCACTCATGCTGCTAAACATACCCTTGTAAAACTGACCATCCTACCAATCCTCGACTTTGGCGATGTCATTTACAAAATAGCCTCCAATACCCTACTCAACAAGTTGGATGCAGTCTATCACAGTGCAATCCATTTTGTCACCAAAGCCCCATATACTACTCACCATTGCAACCTGTACGCTCTCGTTGGCTGGCCCTCGCTTCATACTCGTCGCCAAACCCACTGGCTCCATGTCATCTACAAGACCCTGCTAGGTAAAGTCCCCCCTTATCTCAGCTCGCTGGTCACCATAGCATCCTCCCACCTGTAGCACACGCTCCAGCAGGTATATCTCTCTAGTCACCCCCAAAACCAATTCTTTCTTTGGCCGCCTCTCCTTCCAGTTCTCTGCTGCCAATGACTGGAACGAACTACAAAAAGCACTGAAACTGGAAACACTTATCTCCCTCACTAGCTTTAAGCACCAACTGTCAGAGCAGCTCACAGATTACTGCACCTGTACATAGCCCACCTATATTTTAGCCCAAACAACTACCTCTTTCCCTACTGTATTTAATTAATTAATTTATTTTGCTCCTTTGCACCCCATTATTTTTATTTCTACTTTGCACATTCTTCCATTGCAAATCTACCATTCCAGTGTTTTACTTGCTATATTGTATTTACTTTGCCACCATGGCCTTTTTTTTGCCTTTACCTCCCTTATCTCACCTCATTTGCTCACATCGTATATAGACTTGTTTATACTGTATTATTGACTGTATGTTTGTTTTACTCCATGTGTAACTCTGTGTCGTTGTATGTGTCGAACTGCTTTGCTTTATCTTGGCCAGGTCGCAATTGTAAATGAGAACTTGTTCTCAACTTGCCTACCTGGTTAAATAAAGGTGAAAGAAAGAAAGATATATTATCTAGCGTGTCCTGAGTTGCATGTAATCTGGCTGAGCATACAAGTACCTAAGTATCTAACTGAGCGGTGGTAGGCAGAAGCAGGCGTGTAAACATTCATTCAAACAGCACTTTCTTTGCGTTTTGCCAGCAGCTCTTCGTTGTGCGTCAAGCATTGCGCTGTTTATGACTTCAAGCCTATCAACTCCCGAGATGAGGCTGGTGTAACCGAAGTGAAATGGCTAGCTAGTTAGCTCGCGCTAATAGCGTTTCAAACGTCACTTGCTCTGAGTCTTGGAGTGGTTGTTTCCCTTGCTCTGCAAGGGCCGTGGCTTTTGTGGAGCGATGGGTGACGCTGCTTCGAGGGTGGCTGTGTTCCTGGTTCGAGCCCAGGGAGGAGTGAGGAAAGGGACGGAAGCTATCCTGTTACACTGGCAATATTAAAGTCCCTGTAAGAACATCCAAAGGTATATGAAATACAAATGGTTTAGAGGGAAATAGTCCTATAATAACTACAACCTAAAACTTCTTACCTGGGAATATTGAAGACTCATGTTAAAAGGAACCACCAGCTTTCATATGTTCTCATGTTCTGAGCAAGGAACTTAAACGTTAGCTTTCTTACATAACACATATTGCACTTTTACTTTCTTCTCCAACACTTTGTTTTTGCATTATTTAAACCAAATTGAACATGTTTCATTATTTATTTGAGGCTAAATTGATTTTATTGATGTATTATATTAAGTTAAATTAAGTGTTCATTCAGTATTGTTGTAATTGTCATTATTATAAATAACATTTTTTTTTAATCGGTATCGGCTTTTCTGGTCCTCCAATAATCGTTATCGGTAACGGCGTTGAAAAATCGTAATCGGTCGACCTCTAATCTCATTAGTGTGCAAGATCTTGAGAATCAGCTGTACATGTGATGGAAGAATGCACTGTGCATGCAGAGGGTTGCAAGTCCATTGACTTGGGGATAGTTTAACCAAAATATGCCTCAAGACCTAGAATTGCCCTATGCTTATCCCACAAAAAAGGTTCACTGTTATAAGCTATTTTTTTAAATGAATTTAGCAAATTTCCCAAAATTCCAGTGCTTAACTTCCCATTGAAAGTTTTCGGAAAGTTTCCTACCCTTTGCAACCCTAGTAAGCATTAGAATAAGCCACCTCGGTATTTTCAACCATTGTTGATCATATATCTCTAGGAGCTAATTCGTTGTCAGTATTGTGGAATAATTCTGTTAAGGTAAGATTTTGAATGGAGAAAGCTGACCCAAGAGCAGTGCTGCCTTTTTGATTCAATCAGTATCGACACATGCCTCAACGACGCAATGAGAGAATTTTCTCTTTAGGTTGTGTTCTGGAAAACATGTTACATCTTTGACGGTTGTAGGAAAGATGCATCGTTAAAACACTTGTAAGCCTAAATTCCATTGCTATCGGGAAACCGGGCCCTGGAGGGTTTCCAAAACCTCCCGGGCCAGCGGGCAGCCCTGTATGTCGATTCCTGCTGTGTATTGATCATTAGCACAACTAAGCCTTTCTCTCTCCCTGACCTTTATCGGAGATCCAATGGAAACAAGTCATTAAAGTGTTGTTGTTTTTTTCTCCCCCCACTGACTAACGCTTCACTCCCTGCAAACTGCACAGCTCATCAGACTGCAGCAATTAGCTGTGAGCAAAGTGGTGATGGAACCCAGGGGTAGAAGTCCTCTTTTTTTTCCACTGCAACTGTTCAGCTAGACTAACTCACTAGTTCAGTTAGTGGCTCAGTTGGTAGAGCATGGCACTTGCAATGCCACAGTTTGATTCCCACGAGACCAGTATGAAAAATGTATGCACTCACTACTATAAGTCGCTCTGAATAGAAGTATGCCAAATTACTAAAATGGAAGAAATTAAATGTAATTATTTAGGCAAATGGTTTAGAGAGCATAGAACCAAGAATGGGCAAGACTCGGCTTGCTGTTTAGACATGGTTGAGCTCTCATTTCCATTTGCTCTATGGTGATATCTGGTCTAGACTCAGACTGGAATGCAATACCATTGCCAGGGTATGCACGGTCAGACTAACAGCAAATATTCTGCATTGCAGTTAGGCAAGATCCTATTTTAGGCAATGCTCTGTGGACATTGCTATGGTGATTTGAATAAACATTTAGTCAAGCCTCATCTTGTGATTTTATTACAGGTTGTCTGCAGGTCCTTAAATTAATTTAAGACTGACTTTTTTATTAGATTTTAAAATGCCTTAACAGCAGGGTAGGTAGCCTTTACAATTTGATAGTATTGTCGAATTAGTGTTTCCCCTATGTATGTATTTTTTTGTTTATGACTAAAATCAGATAAAGTATGTATAACATTTTATGGAACAATATATTTTTAAATAACAGTCTTTGAACTAACAATCACCAAAATAAAATGTAGACAGTCTGGTAGAATCTAAAATTCCAAAAATGTCATGGCATGCGGTCCCCATTTTTAAAATTTTGTGAAAATGTTTGTGTCATTCTGACAATGTGTAGAATTACAGGAAACTAGCATTAAAGAGCTGAACACTCCAATAGGCATGTGTGTTATTTTGTTGCTCATTAGAAAAAAACATATTTCAGTCTTGGTGTTTCCTGACCGATTCCGCTTTTGGTTTATTATATTAATTATTTTTGTCCCCCATGAGACACTGAAGCCTATTTCACTTCCTCAAAATCCCCAGAATGAAACCAAGATGACTCAAGACATCTGTAATGTTTGTTTTTGCCGAGGATGTTTTAGTTGTGCAATTTTACAATGTAACTAAGGTGTTTGGTGCTGTATTTCCCAAGTTAATAAAAAAAAGTGTGGTCTTATGTAAACAAAGTCTGAGCTGCTGGGCAGGTCTGTCTCATTGTCTAATGCTATTGGATAGAGTGCAATCACTGCAGCTGTTCACCCAATGTTAGTCGGCAAATGGACATTGTCAAATCAAAACCCAACCTTCATTTACCTGTTGTGACGCACGGATGTTCCAAACTCCCATTTTAGACAATGAACCTATTTACACTTTGTCGTCAATGTTGACACTAGAATAACTGTTTTCTGACTCATCAATGCCAAAAAGGCCATTTTCAAAGGGATTCATTGCTTTTTAAAGGCACTTTTTTAAACTGTAAAATGTTTTCCCCACCCAATGGCAAAATGTGTAGTATTGTAGGAAATTTGATTTAACTCACATTTTATTGTTTGCATATACACACATTTAGATGTTAAGGGTGGAGCCAAAATACTTGTGTGTTTTAGCTCCAACAGTGCAGTAATATGTAACAATAGACACATGTTAAAAGCAAAATAATGGAATTAATTCATATTAGTATGAGCAATGTTAGAGTCCAGAGTATAAATATACAGTGCATTTGGAAAGTATTCAGACTCTTTCACTTTTCCACATTTTACTTTTTCTAAAATTGATACAAAAACACAATACCCCATAATGACAAAGCAAAAAAAAATGTTTTTTGCACATTTATCATAAATGTAACCGATATCAAATTCACATACCCTTTCAAGCCCTTTACTCAGTACTTTGTTAAAGCTCCTTTGGCAGCGATTCTTCTCTGCAGGTTAGAGGTCGACCAATTATGATTTTTTTTTCAACACCGATACTGATTATTGGAGGACCAAAAAAGCCGATACCAATTAATTGGCCGACTTAATAAAAAAACATATATATATATGACAATTACAATACTGAATGAACACTTATTTTAACTTAATATAATACATAAACAAAATCAATTTAGCCTCATAAATAATGAAACATGTTCAATTTGGTTTAAATAATGCAAAAACAAAGTGTTGGAGAAGAAAGTAAAAGTGCAATATGTGTTATGTAAGAAAGCTAACGTTTAAGTTCCTTACTCAGAACATGAGAACATATGAAAGCTGGTGGTACCTTTTAACATGAGTCTTCAATATTCCCAGGTAAGAAGTTGTAGTTGTTATAGGACTATTTCTCTCTCTACGATTTGTATTTCATACACCTTTGACTATTGGATGTTCTTATAGGCACTCTAGTATTGCCAGTAACAGTATAGCTTCCGTCCCTCTCCTTGCCCCTACCTGGGCTCGAACCAGGAACACATTGACAACAGCCACCCTCGACACAGCGTTACCCGTGCAGAGCAAGGGGAACAGCCACTCCAAGTCTCAGAGCGAGTGACGTTTGAAACGCTATTAGCGCGCACCCCGCTAACTAGCTAGCAATTTCACATCGGTTACACCAGCCTAATCTCGGGAGTTGATAGGCCTGAAATCATAAACAGAGCAATGCTTGAAGCATTGCGAAGAGCTGCTGGCAAAATGCACAAAAGTGCTGTTTGAATGAATGCTTACGAGCCTGCTGGTGCCTACCACCGCTCAGTCAGACTACTGTATCAAATCATAGACTTAATTATAACATAACACACAGAAATATGAGCCTTAGGTCATTAATAGTTTCCGGATTCGACCATATCATCTCGAAAACAAGATGTTTATTCTTTCAGTGAAATACGGAACCGTTCCGTATTTTATCTAACGGGTGGCATCCCTAAGTCTAAATATTCCTGTTACATTGCACAACCTTCTATATTATGTCATAATTACGTAAAATTCTGGCAAATTAGGCGGCCCAAACTGTTGCATATACACTGACTCTGCGTGAAGTGAACGCAAGAGAAGTGACACAATTTCACCTGGTTAATATTGCTTGCTAATCTGGATTTCTTTTAGCTAAATATGCAGTTTTAAAAATATATACTTCTGTGTATTGATTTTAAGAAATGCATTGATGTTCATGGTTAGGTACAGTCGTGCAACGATTGTGCTTTTTTCGCACATGCGCTTTTGCTAAATAATTCCCCGTTTGGTGAAGTTGGCTGTCTTTGTTAGGAAGAAATAGTCTTCACAGTTCACAATGAGTCATGTTAGCAGGCAATATTAACTAAATATGCAGGTTTAAAAATATATACTTGTGTATTGATTTTAAGAAATGCATTGATGTTTATGGTTAGGTACACATTGGAGCAACGACAGTCCTTTTTCGTGAATACGCACCGAAACGATTATATGCAACGTAGGACACGCTAGATAAACTAGTAATATCATCAACCATGTGTAGTTAGTGATTATGATTGATTGTTTTGTATAAGAAGTTTAATGCTAGCTAACAACTTACCTTGGCTTCTTTACTGCATTACTGCATTTGCGTAACAGGCATTCTCCTCGTGGAGTGCAATGATGACCAGGTGGCGAATCGCATCTCTGCATGTCTGGCAGACATATCAGTGTGGATGACGGATCAACACCTCAAGCTGAACCTCGGCAAGATGGAGCTGCTCTTCCTCCCGGGGAAGGACTGCCCGTTCCATGATCTCGCCATCACGGTTGACAACTCCATTGTGTCCTCCTCCCAGAGCGCTAAGAACCTTGGCGTGATCCTGGACAACACCCTGTCGTTCTCAACCAACATCATGGCGGTGGCCCGTTCCTGTAGGTTCATGCTCTACAACATCCGCAGAGTACGACCCTGCCTCACACAGGAAGCGGCACAGGTCCTAATCCAGGCACTTGTCATCTCCCGTCTGGATTACTGCAACTCGCTGTTGGCTGGGCTCCCTGCCTGTGCCATTAAACCCCTACAACTCATCCAGAACGCCGCAGCCCGTCTGGTGTTCAACCTTCCCAAGTTCTCTCACGTCACCCCGCTCCTCCGCTCTCTCCACTGGCTTCCAGTTGAAGCTCGCATCCGCTACAAGACCATGGTGCTTGCCTACGGAGCTGTGAGGGGAACGGCACCGCAGTACCTCCAGGCTCTGATCAGGCCCTACACCCAAGCAAGGGCACTGCGTTCATCCACCTCTGGCCTGCTCGCCTCCCTACCATTGAGGAAGTACAGTTCCCGCTCAGCCCAGTCAAAACTGTTCGCTGCTCTGGCCCCCAATGGTGGAACAAACTCCCTCACGACGCCAGGACAGCGGAGTCAATCACCACCTTCCGGAGACACCTGAAACCCCACCTCTTCAAGAAATACCTAGGATAGGATAAGTAATCCTTCTCACCCCCCCTTAATGATTTAGATGCACTATTGTAAAGTGGCTGTTCCACTGGATGTCAGAAGGTGAATTCACCAATTTGTAAGTCGCTCTGGATAAGAGCGTCTGCTAAATGACTTAAATGTTAAATGTAAATGTAATGTAATCAGGTGGTTAGAGCGTTGGACTAGTTAACTGTAAGGTTGCACGATTGAATCCCCCGAGCTGACAAGGTGTAAATCTGTCATTCTGCCCCTGAACAAAGCAGTTAACCCACTGTTCCTAGGCCATCATTGAAAATATGAATGTGTTCTTAACTGGGTTGCCTAGTTAAATAAAGGATAAATAAAGGTGTAAAAAAGAAAAATGGGCCAAATCGGTGTCCAAAAATACGATTTCCGATTGTTATGAAAACTTGAAATCGGCCCTAATTAATCGGCCTTTCCAATTTAATCGGTCAAGCTCTACTGCAGATCCTTTCAAACTCTGTCAGGTTGGATGGACAGCGTAGCTGCACAGCTATTTTCAGGTATCTCCAGAGATGTTCGATCGTGTTCAAGTCTGGGCTCTTGCTAGGCCACTTGGACTTTCAGATTCTTGTCCCAAAGCCACTCCTGCTTTGTCTTGGCTGTGTGCTTAGAGTTGTCAAGTTGGAAGGTGAACTGTCGCCCCATTCTGAGGTCCTAAGCAGGTTTCCATCAAGGATCTTTCTGTATTTTACTCCGTTCATCATTCCCTCGATCCTGACTAGTCTCCCAGTCCCTGCAGCTGAAAAGCAAACCCACAGCATGATGTCAATGTGTCTGAATACTTTCCAAATGCACTGTACATATGAAGTCAAATCTAATTTTATTGGTCACCTGCAAATAACATCTGCTAACCATGTGTGAGTGTAGCGAAATGTTTGTAAGGACTAGAAGCGAGGCAGCCCTCTGTCGGGTCCATCAAGTGGGTAAAACCGTATGAAAACATTTATTTAAAATGACCAGTACCATGACTACGTACATAGGGCAGCAACCTCTAAGGTACATGGCTACCACCCGGTTACTCTTCCATCTAGTGACAGTGACCTAAAGTTCAAGGCATTGTACTGGGTGGGGGTTGGCTAGTGGTGTCTCTTTAACAGACTGATGGCCTTGACATATAAGCTGTTTTACAGTCTCGGGACCAGCTTTGATGCACCTGAACTTACCTCGCCTTCTTGATGATAGCGGGGTGAACAGGTCCTTGATGATCTTCTTGGCCTTCCTGTGACACTGGGTGCTGTAGATGCAGGCAGTGTGCTGCCGGTGACGTGTTGGACAGACCGTACCACCCTCTGGAGAGCCCTGTGGTTGTAGGCGGTGCAGTTGCCGTACCAGGCGGTGATACAGCCCGACAAGATGCTCTCAATAGTGCATCTGTGAAAGTTTGAGGGTCTTATGGGCCCAAACAAATTTCTTCAGCCTCCTGAGGTTGAAGAGGCGCTGTTTCACCTACACCACACTGTCTGTGGGTGGACCATTTCAGATGGTCAGTGATGTGTACACTGAACTTTTAAGCTTTTCACCTTCTCCGCTGCGACCCCATTAGTGTGGATTGGGGAGCGTAACTGTGAAATGTTATTTTTGCCCCATGTCAAAACATGTAGAGTTGCAGAAAATGTCAATTCAAAACGGCAACATTTTCTCTCTGCGACCTCTAAAGCCGTGCCCGACGCTAAGTTTGCCACAGCTGCT
Source organism: Oncorhynchus masou masou (assembly GCF_036934945.1). Classification (NCBI taxonomy): domain Eukaryota; kingdom Metazoa; phylum Chordata; class Actinopteri; order Salmoniformes; family Salmonidae; genus Oncorhynchus; species Oncorhynchus masou. The sequence continues at coordinate 29,445,095 of NC_088232.1, forward strand.
GAAAACAATATAGGAAAAACACTGAACTGGAGCTGGGACAATAAACCAAAAATTACTGACGTTGCCTTCCTCTTACCAATACAATTTTGCTGACATCGGTGATTAGGTGACACAATGTTCCTGCTGATTTTGGGGGTTAAAAAACATTTGTCAACAGTAATGTGCAGAATTTGTATTTTTAAAATATTTTATTGAACCTTTTATTTAACTAGGCAAGTCATTTCCTGCAATGAAAGTGTATGCCTTGTCCCTTTTTCGCTTCACTCCTGCTCCCCCCTCTTGCACACTGAGTAATGCATGCATACTGACAGTGAGCAACAGTTTTTAAAACTGTTGGAGTTGAGTCTCTGCTTTGTGAGTATAACAATTATTTCCTAACTGTCAGTATAGAGGAAATAACACCACAGAGAATATAATTGAGGTGAAGCGCCCAAGGAGCGCAGAGGGCATTTGCGGTGAATACCAAAAATAGTCTCTATTGGCCTACAAAAGGGATGCTTTTTCAGAATATTACAGTGTACTGTTAGATCAATTCCATGGCTAAACAGTAACAATATCATATTCAGAGTTTGCAATCTAGCTAATGTGTTTTGAGTTCCCACTTCCTCTGGTGGTAAATTATGTATAAAATAGCCTAGGCCAATATGTACAGAAACCATGCAGGCAAATTCATCTCTCAAAGTATCAGGATCCTATTTTGACAAATGTCCATTGTGCATTCCCTGAACATGCTAAATGAAATAGCTGACTTCTTTCATGTGTTACTTGGCACTGGAAAAAGTCAGTCTCGAGCGCTCCCGCTTAGCTACCTTGCTTCGAAGTATAGACATTTGATACCTGAATCCCTGAATGGGGGATATTATACTGAATGGATATATATTATAAAATAATAAGACTTTGTTTGGTTAGTTGGCATAATGTTTGTTTGGTTAGTTGGCATAATATCTCCAGGAGAGCTACTGGGTGTGTAATTTTTGTTGTTGCTGAATTACAGTTCGTATAAACAAATCAGTCGATTTGAAATAAATTTAATTGTACCCTAATCTATGGATTTCACATGACTGGGCAGGGACGCAGCCAATCAGTCCCTGCCCCCCGCCTTTAAATTTAACCTTTATTTAACTAGGCAAGTCAGTTAAGAACAAATTCTTATATACAATGACACTGGCGTACACTGGCCAAACCTGGACGACGCTGGGCCAATTGTGCGCCGCCCTATGGGACTCCCAATCACGGCTGGTTGTGTTACAGCCTTGATTCGAACCAGGGTGTCTCTAGTGACTCCTCTACCATTGAGATGCAGTGCCTGCGACCCGGTGCAGACAGAAATACTCCACTTTTCACCTCTCATCCTCTGAGGACCCTAAAGGTGTGTCCTCCTCACTTCCTGTGTGTGCTCTTCAGCGTGTGTTTTGGGAGTAAGTTGTGGGAGAGAGCAGTAACAGGGGAGGTGTAATTGTGCTGAGCCAGGGTGTTCCTCACCTCTGCCACGCTTCATGTTAAAAAACAACTCTTAAACCCCATCCTGGCTTTGTATGACACACACCTGAGTTGTTAGTGCACCGGTCTATCATCCACTTTGCGTGCTGCTGCCGTGAGAGCTGCTGTGTCATGCTGTTGCTATGCATGGTGGTAATGACAAGAGGGGGGTTGGGACTAGGAGACTTGTGCAATAACAGCGGTAATTGAGGTGGAGGAGCATGAACCCACAGGTGAAACACCTGCTTGGTGGAGCAGAACTCCCTTCACCAAGTCAGCAAGACCGAGCAATAAAGACTAGCTGCATAAAAAAAGCCATATTCAAAAGTGATTCAAAAGCTTCATTTTGCTCTACATTTTAGTTTCTTTCCTACTGATTTAGTGTAATGATAATTTTTATTTCCTTAGGATAGGCTTATACTTTTATCCAAAGCACATACATAGCCTACATCCCAATTCTTAGGCCAGTAGCTGACACTAACAGTAGTTCTGGGAAAGTTTGTCCCACCTCTTGGGTTTCAAATAAAATTGTATTTGTCACATACGCTGAATAGAACAGGTGTAGACCGTACTGTAAAATGCTTACTTACAAGCCCTTAACAAACAATGCAGTTAAGAAAATAAATACTAAATAAATAAAAAGTTACACAATAAATAAAAATCATGAGGCTATATACAGCGGGTACTGGTACCGTGTCAATGTGCGGTTGTACAGGTTAGTCAAGGTAATTTGTACATGTAAGGTAACGTGACTATGAATGGATAATAAACTGCAAGTTGCAGCAGTGTGAAAACAAAAGGGGAGGGTGAGTGTCGATTGACTAAATTAAAAGTTTTGGCAGTTTCCTGGACTTTCTGACTGGTCGCCAAGGTGGTGAAGGCAGGAAACAACATCTCCACTTCACTGACCCTCAACACTGGGGCCCCACAAGTGTGTGTGCTCAGCCCTCTCCTGTACTCCCTGTTTACCCATGACTGTGTGGCCATGCATGCCTCCAACTCAATCATCAAGTTTGCAGACGACACAACTGCAGCGGGCTTGATCACAAACAACAACGAGACAGCCTACAGGGAGATGAGGGCACTCTGAGTGTGGTGTCAACAAAACAATTGAGTTTGTCTCCTGAGGGGGAAATGTGTTGTCGTGCCCTCTTCACAACTTTCTTAGTGTCTTTGGACCATGATAGTTTTTTTGGTGATGTTGACACTAAGGAACTTTAAACTTTCGATAGACAACTCTAGATGGATAAAACCCGTTTTGGCATGGACATTGCCAATGGCTTCCACCATTTTAAAATGATCAACTTGGTGGGACTCTATGGGTTAAGGAAGGAACAATTAGGGAAGCACGTTATATCGGTGAACATATCGGAATCGGTCGATATTAGCTAAAAATGACAACTTCTGTATTGGCCAGATGTCTAGTTTAACGCCGATGTGCAAAACTGATGTCAAAGCTGACGTGCATACCTATATGACGTAATGACGCCACATAAAATGTTGCGCAACACAGCATTCCTAACCTAGCCCACAATGTCTGCTGTGTGGATCAAGCAGTCATTTGAAAGAGTAAGAGCATTTCAGCGAGACAACTCAAAGGCGAAATCCATTAACACCAAGATAATGGAATTGATTGCCCTTGACAATTAACCGTTCTGTCGTGGGTGATGTTGGCCTTCACGACTGGTTGAGCACTGGTACACACTAACAAGTGCTCTATTTTTCAGATGTTGCCCTACCGGAGTTGCACAGTAATAACGTTACTGCTATTAGCTTCACAACATACTATGGAATGCCGTTTGGGTCTTTGCGTGTCAAATAACACTATTTGACAATAACACTTTGACGTGTTAAATAAGCTTTTAATTTGACACTTCAAATAACACAGTTGTATTATAGAAGGATGTGTGTGCTGAAATTGCATGTGCAAGCCAATATTTAGACTAGATAATGTTAAACAAGGTTGGAATGTAAAGCAATGAAATGGGGTATCGGTCTACTCTGTGACACCCACAGAACTGAAGAGTTTATGCCAATATTAGCATTGTAGCTCTTATTGCTTGACATAGGTTGACATATATGGCTCAATCCGGTTGTTTAGAGTCCCACCATAAGATCGACGATGCTAAAATTCTTTGGGTGTCACTGAGTAGACTGATACCCCATGTCATTTATCCACAATCCATAGGTAAGGCTGTACAGTGAAATAAGTATACCACCAATGCAATTTTAAAGTAATACATCCAGTGTGATTTCAACAGATTTTTGTCAAATTAATGAATTGTCTTGTTTGTTTTTTTTTATATAACATTCCAACATCGTTTTGTATGATGTAGTCAATTATGGCATAATTCTACAATTTGTATTCATTTGCATCACTGTCAATGACATATTGGTGTTAGAATGGCCAAGTCAAAGTCCAGACCTGAATCCAATCGAGAATCTGTGGAAAGAACTGAAAACTGCTGTTCAAATGCTCTCCATCCAACCTCACTGAACTCGAGCTGTTTTGCAAGGAGGAATGGGAAAAAATTTCAGTCTCTCGATGTGCAAAACTGATAGAGACATACCCCAAGCGACTTACAGCTGTAATCGCAGCAAAAGGTGGCGCTACAAAGTATTAACTTAAGGGGGCTGAATAATTTTGCACGCCCAATTTTTCAGTTTTTGATTTGTTAAAAAAGTTTGAAATATCCAATAAATGTCGTTCCACTTCATGATTGTGTCCCACTTGTTGATTCTTCACAAAAAAAAATACAGTTTTATATCTTTGTTTGAAGCCTGAAATGTGGCAAAAGGTCGCAAAGTTCAAGGGGGCCGAATACTTTCGCAAGGCACTGTATATGAAATACGAGTGATAGTGTAATCAATGTGTAATAGCTACGTAAAGAATGTATGAATGCGTTACATTATTATGTGATGTACAGTCATATTCAGGTCCTGATTGGTCAGTGTTATTTGACACATTAAGTGAAATAAATGGGGTTTTACTGGTAATGGGGACATGTGTGAATGCCAACAAAATGTATATATATATTTTTTTCCAACTTTATTTAACCAGGTAGGCCAGTTGAAGTCGGAAGTTTACATACACCTTCGCCAAATACATTTAAACTCAGTTTTTCAGAATTCCTGAAATTTAATCCTAGTAAAAATGCCTTGTCTTAGGTCAGTTAGGATCACCACTTTATTTTAAGAATGTGAGATGTCAGAATAATAGTAGAAAGAATGATTTATTTCAGCTTTTATTTCTTTCATCACATTCCCAGTGGGTCAGAAGTTTACATACACTCAAATAGTATTTTGTAGCATTACCTTGAAATTGTTTAACTTGGGTCAAACGTTTCGGGTTGCCTTCCACAAGCTTCCCACAATAAGTTTGGTGAATTTTGGCCCATTGCTCATGGCATAGCTGGTTTAACTGAATCAGGTTTGTTGGCCTCCTTGCTCGCACACGCTTTTTCAGTTCTGCCCACAAATCTTCTATGAGATTGAGGTCAGGGCTTTGTGATGGCCACTCCAATACCTTGACTTTGTCCTTAAGCCATTTTGCCACAACTTTGGAAGTGTGCTTGGGGTCATTGTCCATTTGGAAGACCCAATTGCGACCAAGCTTTAACTTCCTGACTGTCTTGAGATGTTGCTTCAATATATCCACATAATTTTCTTTCCTCATGATGCCATCTATGTTGTGAAGTGCACCAGTCCCTCCTGCAGCAAAGCACCCCCCACAACATGATGCTGCCACCCCCATGCTTCACGGTTGGGGTGGTGTTCTTCGGCTTGCAAGCCTCCCCCTTTTTCTTCCAAACGTAACAATGGTCATTATGGCCAAACATTTCTATTTTTGTTTTATCAGACCAGAGGACATTTCTTCAAAAAGTACAATCTTTGTCCCCATGTGCAGTTGCAAACCATAGTCTGGCTTTTTTATGGTGGTTTTGGAGCAGTGGCTTCTTCTTTGCTGAGTGGCCTTTCAGGTTATGTCGATTATAGGACTCGTTTTACTCTGGATATAGATACTTTTGTACCTGTTTCCTCCAGCATCTTCACAAGGTCCTTTGCTGCTGTGGGATTGATTTGCACTTTTCACACCAATGTACGTTCATCTTTAGGAGGCAGAATGTCTCCTTCCTGAGGGTTATGACAGCTGCGTGTTTCCATGGTGTTTAAACTTGCGTACTATTGTTTGTAGAGGTTGACCGACTGATTTTTCAACGCCGATACCGATTATTGGAGGACCAAAAAAGCCGATACCGATTAATCGGCCGATTTTAATAAATAAAATAAAAACATTTATGTATATATGTAATAATGACAATTACAACAATACTGAATGAACACTTATTTTAACTTTAATATAATACATCAATAAAATCAATTTATCCTCAAATAAATGAAACATGTTTAAATAATGCAAAAACAAAGTGTTGGAGAAGAATGCAAAAGTGCAATATGTGCCATGTAAAAAAGCTAATGTTTAAGTTCCTTGCTCAGAACATGAGAACATATGAAAACTGGTGGTTCCTTTTAACATGAGTCTTCAATATTCCCAGGTAAGAAGTTTTAGGTTGTAGTTATTATAGGAATTATAGGACTATTTCCCTGTATACCATTTGTATTTCATTAACCTTTGACGATTGGATGTTCTTATAGGCACTTTAGTATTGCCAGTGTAACAGTATATACAGTGGGGCAAAAAAAGTATTTAGTCAGCTACCAATTGTGCAAGTTCTCCCACTTAAAAAGATGAGGCCTGTAATTTTCATCATAGGTACACTTCAACTATGACAGACAAAATGAGAAAAAAAATCCAGAAAATCACATTGTAGGATTTTTTAAATGAATTTATTTGCAAATTATGGTGGAAAATAAATATTTGGTCACCTACAAACAAGCAAGATTTCTGACTCTCACAGACCTGTAACTTCTTTATATTTAGGCTATTCAGTGAAAATGTGAAATATTCAGGTCTAAGATGAGATTGTCGGCGAGCTGCATAAAATCCAGTTCCTTGATCACAGCATTTTAGCAGTAAGAAACCCCTGGCTCCGACCCCTATTTACATTCCACAATAGGAATGTCTGCCTTGGTTTTTCCACTGTTTTTGTGGAAATGTAGGAAGATCCACAGAACATGAGGGTTTGGTATTGATGAGGACATAACTCCATTTTTGTCTTACATTAGGCTGGTTCATGATTAATCCAATCCTTCCTCATTATGCCCAACTTGCAGTTCCACATCAACATAGGAATTTGGCAGAATTGATTAGCCGTCTCTGGAAGTGTTTCCTACTTATCTCCTTCATGATCAGTTTAATACTGTAGTGAACTAACAAGTTGTCTTCACTGATGCATAAGGAGAGTCCAAATATAAATATGAAGTAATCTCTCTCCTTCCCCAGGTATGGCGGTGTCTGTGCGTGGGCTGTACTTTGTGGTGACCCTGTTTCTGGGAAGTTTTTTTGGCAGCATCTTCATGCTGGGCCCTGTGCTACCTCTAATGCTGCTGTCACCCTCCTGGTACCGCTGGATCACAGACCGTATCGTGGCCACCTGGCTCACCCTGCCCGTGGTGAGTCATCTTACCCCTCATCTGTTTCTCGGTGTTCCTTATGTCTGCATCCACTTATGTCTCTTATCACCTTTTGTTTGACCACTGTGGTTAACTGTTTCACCTTTTTGGTTTTGACCTAACATTCTTTGATCTATTGTCTTGATATTCTTTGACCTCTCACTGACTTTTTTTTTGTACTATTCTTGGTGTCTGTGTTTTGGAACCAAATGAAATGAGTCTTCCTGTTCCTACGTACCTCCCACCCTCTCCCTCCCCCGTTTCCCTCCCTACCCCTGTGCAGGCCCTGCTGGAGCTGGTGTTTGGGGTGAAGGTGGTGATCACGGGTGATGGCTTCATCCCAGGGGAGCGCAGTGTGATCATCATGAACCACCGGACGCGTCTGGACTGGATGTTCCTGTGGTGTTGCCTGCTGAGGTACAGCTACCTGCGACTGGAAAAATCTGCCTCAAGGCCGCCCTCAAAGGTGTGCCAGGCTTCGGTGGGTGTAAGCAACACACATACACCTCAGCATGGGTTACACAGTGATTTTTTTTTTTATATATATACACAAGACTGTAAGTTTCTTTGGATAAAAGATTGTCATTAATCTGGTTAATTTGCTTCAGGCTGGGCCATGCAGGTGGCCTGCTTCATCTTCATCAAGCGTCGGTGGGAGGAGGACCGCAGCCACATGGAGACCATGCTAGAGTACTTCTGTGACATCAGAGAGCCCCTGCAGCTCCTCCTCTTCCCTGAGGGCACTGACCTCACCGGTAACAGCTTTCAGTGACAACAGTCACTTAGCCAACCAGGGCAATGGTTTGGCTAGGACTTCAACAATAGTACCCTGCATCAACCTCTTCCATCTCTCATCCCCAAGCTTGTTTACATCGGTTTTATTACTCCCTGAGGATGTATGTGTGATCTGTGCATGTGTATACAATCCTCTTAATCAGTTGACTTACAGATCCTGGGCCAGATATGACAATTTACTAATAGTTTTAGTAATGGTTCCTCCACTTCCCCTACTGTCCTGGAGGGCTGGTGATAGGATTTGGATCAGGGTGTGCTTTTATGTGACTCCTTCTAGATCAAAGATGTCTTTGTCCCTGAGAAGATATCTAAGGATCTATAGGTGTAGTGCTCCCCCTAGGCCAGTGTCATATCTTTTGATGAAATCAGCTTATGAAATGATATTTTATTCATATCTAGTAAGGACATTTTTTATTAATTTAACCTTTTATTTAACGAGGCAAGTTGGTTAAGAACATTCTTATTTACAATGATGGCCTGGCAAAAGGCCTCTTGCGGGGACAGGGGCTGGGATTAAAAATATACATAAATAAATAAAAATATAGGACAAAACACACATCACGACAAGCGACAACACAACACTACATAATGGGTGGTCATATACCATACATCAATATTCTCTCACTCTTACAGTAGTGTGCTAAACCCTATCCAAGAAATGTAATTTATTACAGTCAATTATCCTAGATGCTGACAATATTATTGAGCCTACTTCTCATTTTCTGTTTTTCTCTCTCTCCTGCAGACTACACTAGAGCAAGAAGTGATGACTTTGCGGAAAAGAACGGCCTGCCTAAGTTTGAGTATGTGCTGCACCCCCGCACCACTGGATTCACCTTCATCGTGGACACTCTCCGCAAAGGTCAGGGGTTAAGTTTTTCTATATTTACTGTCATTTTTGACCCATGTTGCTGTAACATGCAGGAAAGTGAAACCAAGGGTGTTTTACTGGCTGTTTGTATTGTAGTCATCTGTCTTCGCTTGTTATGACAACAGTTAGCCTATGTCAAATGACTCAAGCGTGAAGGAATTATAACAAGCCACATCAGTGTTACCTGTTTTTCTTTAGGAATCTCAGACTAGTACTTCATCAACACTGTGACACATTACAGCACCCCAAGGCATCTCATATTGGCCTGTGAGCTAATCCTGGCAGCCTTCCATCAGTCTTAAATACCGCCGCCTGCAGCGCTTAGCTGGGCACTAACTCACCAAGCAGGTGTTCTGAACCACAGTGATGTCATCGGACTTAGGCCTGTTCCCTCACCTCTGGTGATTGACATGTTATCTAGGTGGTCTTTGTCTGAGTGCGCTGTGCCCCTGGCCTATTTATATCCACTGACTCTCATACAGTACAGTAGGGAGTCGGTGGGAGCTCAGGGCTGGCAGGTGTCGTGTCATTCTCCCAGGCTGATATTTCACTCAGGTCCCTGCTCATTGTGTGGTATGGGAGTGGTGCTGCAGGCTTATTTAAGAGACAGGAATGATATAGTGCTCAGTGTGGGAAGCAAGCATGTCCTCTATACTTAGTTAGTTACATTTGACTCAAGGATATGGATCTTCTGCATCAGCATCCACACAAACCCTACAGTTAAAATAAACATGCACGTTGGTCATGCATACCTCCCCTCCTTTACAGGAGACAACCTGGATGCCGTCCATGACATCACCGTGGCCTACCCCAAGAACATCCCTCAGACGGAGCGCCACCTGATCCTAGGGCAGTTCCCCCGGGAGATCCACTTCCATGTGCGCCGCTACGAGGCCTCCGCCCTGCCCACATCCTCTTCCGCCCTGCAGGCCTGGACTCAGGAGCGCTGGGCAGAGAAAGAGGTCCGCCTGAGGGACTTCTACGCCGCTGAGCCCCGGGGCTTCGACAGGGAGGGCATGTGCCGCGTGCCACCTTGTAAGACGGAGCTCCGCGTGGCTCTGATCAAGGCAGCATCTCTGTTCTACTGGAGCTCTTTCATAGCCTTGTCCTTCGCAGGCCTCTGGCTCTGGGCCCCGCTCCGTCTGTACTTCTTAGTGATGATGGGTGTCTACTTCGGCCAGCAGAAGCTGATAGGAGGGCTAGAACTACTGGAGCTGGCCTGTCATCGCTACTGGAAGTCTGTGACTGGGGACGAGAAGGAAAAGGTGGTGGACGGGAAGAAGGAGTGAGGAGGAAGGGACGGCAGGAGGCTAAAGTTTCTGCGGTGTTCAGTGGGGATGCTAGGCCTGAGTCCACTCATATGCTGGAGGGTCATGGGCAATCTCCCTCGCTTCACAGGGAGTAAAGGGTGAACCGGCAGGAAATGTGCATGGCTTCTTGGGTGAGCTAACCTCACGGCTGAGGTTGCAGAAAAAAACACAGGAAAGAATGAATGTTGTTCTTCTTGCTGGCTTGCTGGGGTCATAGTAGCTCATCACAGCCATTACGCTGTAAAGCCTTCATGTGTCTAACTGTCTAGCACCTTTGCTGTCTACAATTAAGAGGACTATCATTGGTCATCCTTTTTGTTCTTATGTTTATATTTCGTATCGTTCTAGAACCAGTGTCCATACATGTGTATGGGTTTCACAATAATATACAGAATATTATGTCTTAGCCATGTGTTTTAAATTGATTTTATTATTGTTTTGCGTATTTCCTTGGTTATGTATTTATTTATTTTAAGTGATGGAACAGAGCCATATACACAGCACTCATACATTAGATTAGTGTATGCTGTGATTATTTTAGTCCATATTTGAACTGTTATTGTTCTGTGTTTAGCCAATGTAGATTATCCATTAGTCTAGCCAAATGAATCACTGTTTTCCGCAAGCAATCATTAGCCAACAAAGAAATGATTACCGGTAGAAATGAATGTTATCTGTCCAAGCGATGAGTCAGTTATACACTTAGTGTAGAATTGTTTACTGGCGTTGAATCAGAACACTCTTAAGACATTAAGGTCACTGTCATGCCATTTACATTAAAGGTGCAATATGCAGAAATTGCTTTGCCATTCCCTGGTTGCTAAAATTCGAATAGTTTGCCAAATTTCAGTTTGTGACAAAGCAATGTATAGTGTAGCATATCATTGTACCATCAGTGAAATATATTTTCAATAACCAAAAATATTGTATTTTCAGCTGTTTTGAAGCTGGTGTACAAAACCGAAAGTAAAAGATGCAAAAACTAAATTTAACGGAAAGCATAGAAATAGTGCATATAGAAAAGATCTACTGCTTCTTAGACTTGCTTTCAATGCTAAAGACGGATCTATAACTCACATTTCTATGTAAATTTGGTCAGGTTGCCCAAAAAGTTACATATTGCAGCTTTAAGCCTTTATAAGTTAAGCTGTTTTCATTGTTTAACTCTTGATAAACCTGATGATTTTTGTATGCAAGCTGGGGAAAAATGCTTTTGCAGGAGGAAATCCAAATGCAAGAATTGGCCATGTGATATAAAAAGGAACCAAACAGAATGTAGTAATCTGCCAAAACTGGGCAGGGCATTTACACCACGCGTTGCTGATAAAGGTGCTGTGGACTGCAGCAAGACTATCGTGCACTCTGGATGGAATGGGTGACGATTTAGGATTTGAGATCTGTGACTAAGCACATACAAAATCAGCTTAGTTTTCTGCTCTTTTTTGGAACCAACCGAAAGAGGGTCAAAGAATGTCATTGGGCAACACCGCTCCACAGAGGACCAGACTTGGAGTGGAAAACTGGTCATGAAGTCACCCTAATCTAAAAAAGCCTCATGCCCACCTCTCTCTCCCTAAGGAGCTGGCATTGATGTTCTCGGTGTGCTGCTAAACTCAATTTAGCGGATGACAACTGAGAAAGCTCTACTGGTTGTGCCAGGGGGAAGAAATATTTAAATGAGAGCATCAGATTGGGCAATGCTCTGTCCACTATTACCTAGCCACTGCTCTCAATGCCACCTCCAACCTTGCCATATATAGAGTTGAATGGTTTCTCGCACAATCCAGAACCGTTTTTATCAATGACACTGTGCACTGTTTGATCTACCGACCACCTCAATGCTGCAGGTCAAATGATCATTTTTGTAAGAGAAGTGTCCTATGTATCAAGTCATAGATGGTTGTCTGTTCTTGTTTCTTGAAATACGAGGCCCTGTTCAAGTGTAGGGGCTGGTTACTGTGATTAGGCTGTGTTAACAATTCTCATCAGCATGTCAATGGTTTACCAAATTACTAATCATCTCTATTACTAGAATCTTTGAACCAGCTAGAATTTCCACAATTCTCCCATCTTTCTCATCTGTAGTCTTTGTTTCCCTATTTCTAGCTTTCTTGGTTGCTCAAAATTCTCTTTTTGTTGTGTTGTCTGTTTTTGTTCTTGTCCATAATAGACTCAACTGCTGATGCTGGACTCCTTTACAATCACTATCCTCAGGTAAATCTTTACTGGCCACTGTTATCAGTTATCACGCTGTTCAATAAATATATCATTTCAACCCATGCAGATGCTCTGCGTGTCTCTAAGAAATGTGTCATGTCAAATTATTTCTCCACTGGTTTGCTTCCTGGATGCTGACCCAACATTGTCAGCTCACCACTGTGGGTGGTCCAGATATTCAACCTAAGTTAATACTAAGTTGTTCTAATTTTGCCAACCTCCACAACCATTAGAATCTCGTAGTTGTGGACTCCTGGAGCGTTCTTATTAAACATTGCAGTGAATGAATCAAGACCCTACACGCTCATGTTACACAACACCGAGCCATGGTGAGCTCATGCCGTAGACCGTATATATAAATACACACACCACTGCAGTCTGCTGCAGTGCCTACAGACAGAGGGCAAGAGAGTTGAAGGTGAAGCGGTGTTGCTGTGGCAACTAATGTTGACTCCACCATTCCCTAGCAACGTGATGCAGAATGATGTCAATGGAAAGTACGCTATTATTTTCTCTACTGCTAACGGAATGATGCCAGTTTGTGTGTGTGTGTGTGCACGTCGGTTGGGTCTGAGCTTTGTCTCCAAGCATGAGTCTGCTCTGATTTTAAATCCCAGCTCATTAATGCTGGTGGTTGAGAGGGATGGCGTGATGCTGACATCTTTGGGCAAATGCAGGTATAGATACCAGGTTTACACAGGACTTTTTAAAATAGTCACCCCAGGGACTATTATTCACAAGGCAATTATGGATATGGGTTGAATTATTCTGTCAGTTTGTCCTTAGCTGTTTCTTTTATCTATGCTTTGAGCAAATTGAAGTCCACAACTCACTATGATGGATATGACAGTGGGTGGATGCATACAGCTTCCATCATTCTGTCGACATGGTCCTATTCCTTCTCATTCCTGGTGGGACATGAAATCAGGGGCTCCTTATAGAGTAGCTTTCTTAAGAGCTGCATAACAGCATACTGACTACATAGGAAGGTTTATGCAAGAAGTATAATGCTGTCACTTAGTGGCAAGAAAAAATAGGTGAACCCTTTGGGATTACCTTGATTTCTGCAAAAAATTGGTCATCAAATTTGATCTGATATGCAACTAAGGCACAAAATTAGACAAACATAGTGTGCTTAAACTAATAACACAATCATTTGTGTATTTTTTTCTTGTTTATATTGACTACATTTAAACAATCACAGTGTAAGTTGGAAACAGTATGTGAACACCTAGGCTAATGACTTCTCCAAAAGCTAATTGGAGTCAGGAGTCAGTTTACCTGGAGTCCAATCAATGAGATGAGATTGGTGATGTTGGTTAGAGCTGCCTTGCCCTGTAAAAAACACTCACAAAATGTGTTTACTATTCACAAGAAGCATTGCCTGATGTGAACCATGCATCTAACAAAAGAGATCTCAGAAGACCTAACATTAAGAATTGTTGACTTGCATAAAGCTAGAAAGGGTTACAAACGTATCTCGAAAAGCCTTGATGTTCATCAGTCCACAGTAAGACAAATTGTCTATAAATGGAGAAAGTTCAGCACTGTGCTACTCCCTAGGAGTGGCCGTCCTGCAAAGATGACTGCAAGAGCACAGCGCAGAATGCTCAATGAGGTTAAGAAGAATCCTAGTGTCAGCTAAAGACTTACAGAAATCTCTGGAACATGCTAACATCTCTGTTGACGAGTCTACGATACGTAAAACACTAAACAAGAATGGTGTTCATGGCAGGACACCACGGAAGAAGCCACTGCTGTCCAAAAACAACATTGCTGCACGGCTGGTTTGCAAGTGCACCTGGATGTTCCACAGAGATATTGGCAAAATATTCTGTGGACAGATGAAGCTACAGTTGAGTTGTTTGGAATGAACACACAACACTATTATTTGGAGAAAAAAGTCACAGCACACCAACATCAAAACCTCATCCCAACTGTAATGTATTGTGGAAGGGAGCATCATGGTTTGGGGCTGCTTGGCTGCCCCAGGGCCAGGACAGCTTGCTCTCATCGACGGGAAAATAAATTCTCAAGTTTATCAAGACATTTTGCAGGAGAATGTTAGGCTATCTGTCAACAGAAGTTGGGTGATGCAACAGGACAATGACAGAAGTAAATCAACAACAGAAAAGCTTCAACAGAATAAAATACATATTCTGGAGTTGAGATTGAGATGCTGTGGCATGACCTCGAGAGCAGTTCACACCTGACATCCCAAGAATATTGATGAACTGAAACCGTTTTGTAAAGAGGAATCGTCCAAAATTCCTCCTGGCCGTTGTGCAGGTCTGATCCGCAACTACAGAAAACATTTGGTTGAGGTTATTGCTGCCAAAGGAGGGTCAACCAGTTATTAAATCCTACTTTTTCCACCCTGCACTGTGAATGTTTACACGGTGTGTTCAATGAAGACATGAAAACGTTTAATTGTGTGTTGTTAGTTTAAGCAGATTGTCTGCTGTTGTGACCTAGATGAAGATCAGATCAAATGTTATGACCAATTTATACAGAAGTCCAGGTATTTCCAAAGGTTTCACCTACTTTTTCTTGCCACTGTATACATGAACGGTGCTTCCCAACATATACAGTTCCTAGTGTATTAACTTATATCCTATTGCGTGCAGAGTAATAGGAAGTGTAATGAACATGAGATAACTTCGATGGCCAAGTCTGCTGAAAGAGATCTGTGGCTAGGGTGGGTGTGACTGCATGGGGGCGGGGCAACACCGCTAGGGAAAAGAATCACCGATACAATGCATATTGGGGACCAGAAACTTGTTTGTTGATCTTTCTGTTTTTTTCTACCTTGAGTATTGGTGGAGTTGTTGAGTGCCAGACCTAATCGTGTTGATATTTTAATCCACCCTCTTTTAACCTCCTGACCCTTATCCTGTTTAGTTCAATTAACTGAGATGCAGTACCTTACAAGTACACTACCCCACCTAGTTCTAACAAAATGGACCACCTATTCTATCCTGCCAAACCTGTGTAGTTAATCAAGATTTGTGTGAGCCTGCCTAGTAAGTGTTGGTTAGTACTATGTTCCTTCCTTGAGTGATTCCAGACCCCTGCTGATTCTACCATTCATGACACCCACAGACAAAGATGGCATCCAACAGGATCAACTCTAAAAAATAACCCCCATGCTTAGCTCTAATATTTATGGGTGGTTTAGGAATTCTTTGTCACTGCCTTTTTTTAATAAGCCAATTTTACACACCACCAAACCACTTTAGTGGGGATATTTTGTGCCTGTGTTGAGTCACAAAAGTGCTTGGGGTTACGTTGTCTGGTCGCACAGCTGTGCCTGTTTGTCTCCTTATCTGGGTTGACTGGGGGGTCCCCATTCTCTCACACTTTCCACTCCTCTCTGTACCCACTTTGAAGTTATCCACTATCAGTTTGTTGTGAGAGTTGCTATTGTTTTCTATTCATTTTTGTTAATTCCCACTGTCCCCTAATGGAGAGCATATTCCCTGTATTTTAAAGTGTGCTGTACATGAGTAAAAAATAATGTCAAATACATTCTTTAGACAAAACAGGTGAAGGTGGCAAAGTGTGTGACTCCTGTGTAGGCTATGCACTAACACAGTGTGATTAACCCTCCGCCGTTGCTGTTATTTTTAGTCTACAAAACTATTGATAAGATATTGGCTGTGTTCGAGAGCATCATATCCGTGATGTATCATGGGTAAATTGTGACTTACCTACAACTACTATGGAGTAGTTATTTATGATGCTAGGGGATTTCTAGATCAGTCAGTCTCGACTTTAAATTTGGCCATTGTTGAATGTGCCGACTGTCCATAGGATTACCATCACAGCACACAGTATGTCATTTGTATTCGGTTGCCATCTAGTGATCTAAAGCTCAAATTGCACCAAACAACAATTGGAAAATTACTTTCAGCAAGAATACACACTTTATTCAGAAATCATCACTACAAAGGAAAAATTGCCAAAGCAGCGTAATGGGAAAAAGAGATGATCTTGCTCTTTATTTTTTAACCTCATATCAAGAAAAACATCTGAATAATAACGACTACTAAGAATAAAAATACAATGATAACCATTAATAAAATGACATCTCTACTAATGAAATAATGATTTGATATGGTTTCAAATCGATCTATTGTATATTGTCCTGGGCAGAGGTTGGAAACAGAGGATACAGTGTGACTGAAAACACTGCTCCCTTCATTCCAATTGGCTGGAATCATCAGAGTTTGGGAGGAAGAGCACCAGTTCATGTAAAGGCCTGCCCAGCAGGCCAATAGTTTTTGGGCATGTTATTGCCCTGCTCAGCTCCACACTTACAAAGAGGCAATGGGCTGTTTGCATTCCTCACTCACACAGAGGGACTTGTGGGGATGTGCATGGTGACAAGCATCCAGAATGGTAGAGATTGAGGATAATGATACACAGTACACAGCACTGGGAGGAAGTTATAGTGACTCCAGCTATAAAGTTGACAACATATCCAGAGTGAGTGAACATATCTACTACTAATCATTAGGACCTGTACGATACCAGTATCACGATACTCGTTAGGAGGGTGGCAAGGGCAAAATACACCAAGCAAATTTCACTCCTTTAGGAAAACGGCCTTAATTGTGGAAACAAACATTATGTTGTCATCCAGAGTCACATTGATTTATTGCCCAAGCTAAAGCACATATTTTCGTGAGATACTTGTATCGTCCTGGCCCAATTAATCATGAATGTGAGCGTCTCGTATGTAAATATGAGTGTGTGTGTCTTGCAGTGTTTGTAGTTGTGTTCAAAATCCTGTGTGCGAGGGCATGGAGTCCATAGCTATGTGAAAGCAGGCCCCTGTCAACGTCTCTAGGTGACAGCAGGTTGTCTTTGGAGGAGGGGTTTAGGAGATGCCAACACAGCATCAAGAGATCCAGCCAATCAGGAGAGGTCAAAAAGTCATAGCTACCTGTAGGTCAAAGGTGAGGGTGGAGCCAAAACCATATTGCCTGGGAGGCTGAGTTTGAGGCTGTGGAGTGTGCGGGAACAGGGTTAGGGCAAGGGTGTGAGCAAGTATTTCGAGCATCAGCTCAGGAGTTGTCAGAGGGGACATGCTCTTCGAAGCCCTCACTCTCCCTGACCAGTGCCCTCCTTATAGGCAAACTCATAGATCAGCCCAGCTTACTGTTGCAGTTCTTACAGCTGACGTCTCGCACCATGTGTCTGCCCGTCAGCATCACGCAATCCTGTACCCGGCTGTACTGCAAGTTCACCATCTAACAGATAATGAATAATAGTGCTAGGTTATTACACAGTCATAACATGGTAATACATATGTGTTTGCTAGGTGTGTTACTTCTGCCTATTGTGGAAATGGGTTTTCTAGGGGTCACGTGTAGTGTAACTTTCTGTGTAAATTATGTGAGTGCACTTGCTAAACATAGTGAGTCTGGCATAAAAGTGATTAGTTTGAGTGTTGAGCATAAAAGGTGTTTTCATTGGACTATTTCACTCCAGGGGTGGAAATACCAACATGAAAACATGTCTCTGAAAACTGCTCCAGAGTGGGGCGAAGGTTCACCTTCCAACAGGAAAACGACCCTAAGCACACAGCCAAGACAACACAGGAGTGGCTTTCAGACAAGTCTCTGAATGTCCTTGAGTGGCCCAGCCAGAGCCTGGACTTGAACCTGAAAATAGCTTTGCAGCAACTCTCCCCAACAACTTGACAGAGCTGGAGAGGATCTGCAGAGAAGAAGGGGAGAAATTCCCCAAATACAGGTGTGCCAAGCTTGTAGCGTCATACCCAAGAAGACTCGAGGCTGTAATTGCTGCCAAAGGTGCTTCAACAAAGTACTGAGTAAAGGGTCTGAATACTTATGAATACTTATGTAAATGTAATATTCTGTTTTATATTTTTAAACAATTAGCCAAAATGTCAAAAAACCTCTTTTGCTTTGTCCTTATGGAGTATTGAATGTCGATTGACAAGGGGGAAAAAATGTTTAATCAATTTTAGAATAAGGCTATAACCTAACAAAATGTGGAAAAAGTCAAGTGGTCTGAATACTTTCTAAAGGCACTGTACATGGATGGGGTTATCTCAATACTGTGCTCTCGCTCTGCATGTACTGTAAATGCATTGTGTAATATTAGTAAAACGGATTTCCAACATTTCCAGTTTGCCAGATTATCAATGTCGTTATATTTAGCTTACAAGTGTGAAGTCTTCAACAGTAAATCTATTTTAGTTTTATGTAAACATTCTAAATTATGCAAATATTTCTTTCTCATAGCGACTGGAATGAGCTGCAAAAAACACTCAAACTGGACAGTTATATGTCCATCTCTTCATTCAAAGACTCCATCATGAACACTCTTACTGACAGTTGTGGCTGCTTCACATGATGTATTGTTGTCTCTACCTTATTTCCCTTTGTGCTGTTGTCTGTGCCCAATAATGTTTGTGCCATGTTTTCTACCGCTAAAATATTGTGCTGCTGCCATGTTGTGTTGCAACCATGTTGCCTTGTTGCCTTGTTGTGCTGCTACCATGCTGTGTTGTCATGTGTTGCTGCCATGCTATGTTGTTGTCTAGGTCTCTCTTTATGTAGTGTTATGGTGTCTCTCTTGTCCTGATGTGTGTTTTGTCCGATATATATATATATATATATATATATATTTTAATCCCAACCCCGTCCCTGCAGGAGGCCTTTTGCCATTTGGTAGAGAGTCATTGTAAATAACAATTTGTTCTTAACTGACTTGCCTTGTTAAATAAAGGTTAAATCAAATAAAACAGCACAACTTTTATCTGCTTATCAATCCAAGCACTTACACCTCACTACAGTGTCAAAACATTGTATTGAGCCGAACCCAAAGAGTGTGTTGTTTTGTATAGGACTCACTGGTGGTGGCACTCCTTCCTGACCAGCCTCTTCATGGCAGTCTAGCTGTTGGTCTACGACATGCACTACTTCTTCTCCAAGCGGCAGATCATCAGCCACCACCATCACCTACTTCCCCATTGTCATGGCGCTCATATTCTTCTTCTTCACAAGGGATTCAACGACAGTGCCACACTATGCAAGGCTAGACACTGTAACAGGTTTTTGCGGAGGAGCTCAAACAAATGGGGTATCTCCCGATTTTCACTGTAACAAACACAGTGCTGGAGCTTTTGGCAGACTTTGGTCGATTCGTCTGCAGTTTCCAGCCACTTTTCTCAATAGGAATTTTATCCGCCTTCAATAAATAGAAATTGGTGGTGCTGTAATAGCGAGCCGAGCAAGTTGAAAATATTGATGCCAGGGATATTGTTGGTGTCTGTGTGCTCCTGAAAGGGCTGTGGCCCTGTCTGCTCTTTCATTAGTTTTGTGTTTTTATTCATTTATTTCTGGTAACCTCATACCTTAGCGGCATGAGGTATTTTGGTGTCGAATTGTTAAAATCATCCCAGTGTTGAGATGAAACACCTGTGTGTTGCAAAGCCACATGCTCTAAGTCCTCTGCTCTACCTCTGTGTTTTCATGGGCTGATGTAGGTAATACTAATATATAGACAACCATTGTAAATGTATTTTCTCTTTATTGCTTTTTGCCTTTTCATGCCATTGTTTACTACTTAAATGCCCTTAAATCTGTCATTTGAAGCATACAGTGCCTTGCGAAAGTATTCGGCCCCCTTGAACTTTGCAACCTTTTGCCACATTTCAGGCTTCAAACATAAAGATATAAAACTGTATTTTTTTGTGAAGAATCAACAACAAGTGGGACACAATCATGAAGTGGAACGACATTTATTGGATATTTCAAACTTTTTTAACAAATCAAAAACTGAAAAATTGGGTGTGCAAAATTATTCAGCCCCCTTAAGTTAATACTTTGTAGTGCCACCTTTTGCTGCGATTACAGCTGTAAGTTGCTTGGGGTATGTCTCTATCAGTTTTGCACATCGAGAGACTGAAATTTTTTCCCATTCCTCCTTGCAAAACAGCTCGAGCTCAGTGAGGTTGGATGGAGAGCATTTGTGAACAGCAGTTTTCAGTTCTTTCCACAGATTCTCGATTGGATTCAGGTCTGGACTTTGACTTGGCCATTCTAACACCTGGATATGTTTATTTTTGAACCATTCCATTGTAGATTTTGCTTTATGTTTTGGATCATTGTCTTGTTGGAAGACAAATCTCCGTCCCAGTCTCAGGTCTTTTGCAGACTCCATCAGGTTTTCTTCCAGAATGGTCCTGTATTTGGCTCCATCCATCTTCCCATCAATTTTAACCATCTTCCCTGTCCCTGCTGAAGAAAAGCAGGCGCAAACCATGATGCTGCCACCACCATGTTTGACAGTGGGGATGGTGTGGTCAGGGTGATGAGCTGTGTTGCTTTTACGCCAAACATAACGTTTTGCATTGTTGCCAAAAAGTTCAATTTTGGTTTCATCTGACCAGAGTACCTTCTTCCACATGTTTGGTGTGCCTCCCAGGTGGCTTGTGGCAAACTTTAAACAACACTTTTTATGGATATCTTTAAGAAATGGCTTTCTTCTTGCCACTCTTCCATAAAGGCCAGATTTGTGCAATATACGACTGATTGTTGTCCTATGGACAGAGTCTCCCACCTCAGCTGTAGATCTCTGCAGTTCATCCAGAGTGTTCATGGGCCTCTTGGCTGCATCTCTGATCAGTCTTCTCCTTGTATGAGCTGAAGGTTTAGAGGGACGGCCAGGTCTTGGTAGATTTGCAGTGGTCTGATACTCCTTCCATTTCAATATTATCGCTTGCACAGTGCTCCTTGGGATGTTTAAAGCTTGGGAAATCTTTTTGTATCCAAATCCGACTTTAAACATCTTCACAACAGTATCTCGGACCTGCCTGGTGTGTTCCTTGTTCTTCATGATGCTCTCTGCGCTTTTAACGGACCTCTGAGACTATCACAGTGCAGGTGCATTTATACAGAAACTTGATTACACACAGGTGGATTGTATTTATCATCATTAGTCATTTAGGTCAACATTGGATCATTCAGAGATCCTCACTGAACTTCTGGAGAGAGTTTGCTGCACTGAAAGTAAAGGGGCTGAATAATTTTGCACGCCCAATTTTTCAGTTTTTGATTTGTTAAAAAAGTTTGAAATATCCAATAAATGTCATTTCACTTCATGATTGTGTCCCACTTGTTGTTGATTCTTCACAAAAAAATACAGTTTTATATCTTTATGTTTGAAGCCTGAAATGTGGCAAAAGGTCGCAAAGTTCAAGGGGGCCGAATACTTTCGCAAGGCACTGTATATAAAACATGTTTCACTATATTACATATTCAACAATAAACATATTACACAACACCTTACAAGGGTATCTGTGATGATTATTGCCATCCAATTATGTTTGATGGCTATCTCTCATGGTCAATTTAGTTTTATACTTTAGTTTTATAGGTTTTCAGCACTCAAGTCCACTTTACATGCATACTTAATACACATCCAAGGTTGACGAGTGCTACACTTTTTAAAAAGGGGAGACGTTTAAAAATCATAGTCTAGCCCAAGACCAATGACTGTTTCAGCATGTACAATTTATACATACATCTTAGCAAACATTTCAAAATGCAACATATTACTGAACAAAAATATAAACGCAAAATGTAAAGTGTCCCATGTTTCATGAGCTGAAATAAAAAGATTCCAGAAATATTCCATACAATGCATAAAGCTTATTTCTCTCCAATTTTGTGCACAAATTTGTTTACATCCCTGTTAGTGAGCATTTCTCCTTTGCCAAGATAATCCATCCACCTGACAGGTGTTGTCAGGACCCGGTTACGAACCTGGGTCTCCGGAGTGAGAAACAGTCACTTAACCAACTGAGCCACGAATAGTCAGCAGAAGCCAGAAGATGAGGCAGACACAGCAGTACTTAAGACGGTGTATTTAATAAAGTAAAAAAAGGAGAAGTCCTTCAATACAAAAATGGTAAATCCAAAAGTTGGTAGGAATAGCACAAAAAAGCCTTAAGAGATACTCAAAAACAAAAACAGAATTCCACAAGAGCATCCACCGGAATCGACAAGAATACACAGAACACTAGGGCTGGGTGCTAACATACAAACACAGAGCACAGAACTGAGGGAAACTAAGGGTTTAAATACAATCAGGGGAAACGAGGCACAGGTGCAAATAATAATGGGGAACAAGGGAAAAAACACAAGGTCAAAAAGCACAATGGGGGCATCTAGTGACCAAAACCCGGAACAACCCTGGCCAAATCCTGACAGAATCCCCCCCCTAGGAACGGCTCCTGACGTTCCTACCAGCTCTCTCAGGGTGGAGGGCCCTGAACTGACGAATGAGGTCAGGGTCCAGGATGTCTTTGGCAGGAACCCAGGAGCGCTCCTCGGGACCGTAGCCTTCCCAGTCCACCAGATACTGCCAGGACCGCTGCACCCGGCGGGAATCCAGTATCCGATGGACGGTATAAGCCGGCTGGCCTCCAATGACACGAGGCGGAGGGGGAGGTCTGTCTGCCGGGACAAGGGGAGAAAAAACAACAGGTTTTAACAATGAAATGTGAAATGTGGGATTAATCTTAAGGGATCTGGGTAAGTGTAGGCGATAAGAAACTGGGTTAACTCTCCTGGCAACCTTGAAGGGACCGATGTATTTTGGGACAGCTTGCGAGACTCCACCCGTAGAGGTAAGTCTCTTGTGGAGAGCCAGACTCTCTGGCCGGGGCGCAGGGTAGGCCCGGGACGGCAACGTCTGTTGGCTTGTTGTTGGTACCTCTGTGAGGAACGCATAAGATTAAGACGGGTCTTCCTCCACATAAGCCGACAGCGTCTGACAAACTTCAAGGCTGAAGGCACTCTGACTTCTGCCTCCTGGTCCGGGAACAATGGAGGAGCATAGCCAAACTGACACTCGTGCGGGGACATACCAGTGGAGGAGGAGCGCAAGGTGTTGTGCGCGTATTCGGCCCAAACAGTAAAGGATGACCATGTGGACGGGTTGTCACGAGTCATACATCGGAGGGTGGTTTCCAGCTCTTGATTCATCCTCTCTGTTTGGCCGTTGGACTCCGGATGGTACCCTGAAGATAGACTGGCAGAAGCCCCCATGAGTTGGCAGAAGGCCTTCCAAAACCTTGTGGCGAACTGGGGACCTCTGTCAGAAACCATATCTTGAGGAATGCCGAAGACTCGGAACACATGATTAATTACCAACTCAGCCGTTTCCTTGGCAGAAGGTAACTTAGTCAGAGGAACGAACCTGGCCGCCTTTGAAAACCTGTCGATTATGACTAGGATAGTAGTATTGCCATGGGATGGAGGAAGTCCAGTAATAAAGTCCAATGAGATATGGGACCAGGGTCTGTGGGGAACAGGTAAAGGGTGAAGGAGTCCTTGAGGGCGGAGGTGAGAAGATTTGCCCTGGAAGCACACGGGACAGGCATTGACGAAAGTGGCAACGTCTTCTCTTATGGTAGGCCACCAGAACTTACGCTGGATGAACTCCAAGGTGCGACCTACGCCCGGATGACAGGTGAGGCGAGAGGAGTGCCCCCACAGAAGGACCTGAGTCCTCACTGCCTTGGGGACAAACAACCGATTGGCAGGACCTCCTTTCGGGTCCGGTTTGCTAGCTTGAGCACGTCTCACGGTATCCTCAACTTGCCACGAGATCGGAGCCACAATCTTAGCAGCAGGAAGGACAGGCATGTCCGTGTCATCTCGAATGGCAGGAGCGTAGACTCGGGACAGGGCATCCGGTTTGAGATTCTTCGACCCGGGCCGATAGGTGAGGATAAACTGGAATCGATTGAAGAAAAGAGACCATCTAGCTTGTCTAGAGTTCAACCGCTTCGCCTGCTGGATATACTCCAGATTTTTGTGGTCCGTAAGCACTTGAAACGGGTGAGAAGCCCCCTCGAGCCAGTGTCTCCATTCCTTCAATGCCATCTTAACCGCTAGGAGTTCACGATCCCCAACATCGTAATTCCTCTCATTCGGGGTAAGCCGGTGTGAGAAGAAAGCGCACGGATGAAGCTTCTTGTCTTCACCCCTCTGAGACAGGACAGCTCCAACACCAACCTCTGATGCGTCTACCTCCACCACAAATGGTTCATCCGTAGTCGGTAGTATCAGGATGGGAGCAGAGAGAACGCGCTGCTTGAGTCCTTGGAAGGCCGTCTCAGCTTCTCTTCCCCACAAAAACCTTGCATTGCCACCCTTGGTTAAAGCTGAGAGAGGGGCTGCCACCAAGCTGAAGTTCTTGATGAACTTGCGGTAAAAGTTTGTGAAGCCCAGGAAACGCTGAACTTCCTTAACGGATTTGGGGGTGGGCCAATCCGCTACCGCCCCTACCTTCCTGGGGTCCATTTGGACTCGACCGGGTTCCACTACAAATCCCAGGAATTGTACTCGGGATGAATGGAATTCACATTTTTCCGGCTTAACGTACAGATGGCTGTCCAGGAGGCGTTTGAGTACTTGTCTGACATGCTTAGTGTGTTCTTGAAGGGAGCTCGAAAAGATGAGGATGTCATCCAAGTAAACGAACACAAATATGTTAAGCATATCCCTAAGCACATCGTTTATGAGCGCTTGGAACACCGCTGGGGCGTTGGTCAGGCCGAAGGGCATCACCAAGTATTCATAGTGACCAGTAGGCGTGTTGAAAGCGGTCTTCCACTCATCACCAGGTCTGATCCGCACAAGATGGTATGCGTTCCGCAGGTCAAGCTTAGTGAAAACAACTGCTTCCTGGAGCAGCTCGAAGGCTGTGGCCATAAGGGGTAGCGGGTAACGGTTACGGACGGTTATGGCATTGAGTCCCCGGTAGTCGATGCAAGGACGTAATCCACCGTCTTTCTTGGCCACAAAGAAAAACCCTGCTCCCGCCGGGGAGGTGGATGGACGCATGAGGCCTGCTTCCAGAGCGTCCTTGATGTAGGTATCCATAGCAGCTCGTTCGGGTGGAGATAGGGAAAAGATCCGACCCCTGGGGGGGGCAAGTGCCCGGAAACAGGTCGATGGGGCAATCGTAAGGTCTATGGGATGGTAGCATGGTGGCCCTCTGTTTGCTAAACACCAGTTTGAGGTCATGGTAACACTCGGGAACTCGGGTCAGGTCGATGGATTCTAAAGACTCGGGAGTAGAACTCGGGAATTCTGGAAAATACAAGTAGCTTGGCACGTAGGACCCCACTGCTTGATAGTGCCCACAGACCAGTCGATGTGAGGGTTATGGCTGTGAAGCCAGGGGTATCCAAGGACGAGAGGGAACTCGGAACAGGAGATCAAATGAAAGTTCATCAATTCCTGGTGTTGTGAAACTGAAAGTCGCAAGGAGGTAGTGACATGAGTGACAAGTCCAGATCCCAAAGGGCTTCCATCCAATGTAGTGACCCTCATGGGTTCACTTAGAGGTTCAGAGGGAACGCCATTCTCCTTCGCCCAGACACCATCCATGAAGTTACCTGCGGCTCCAGAGTCTACCAAGGCTTGAAGGTGAAGCTTGTGGTTGTCCCAGGAGAGGGTGACTGGAATGAGCAGACGGGAGTTGGACGGATGGGAGGAGGTTATGTTTCCCGTTACAGTTCCCCCGGTCTGTACGGGACAGAGCGTTTCCCTGGAGCCCGGGACACGTGGAACGGAAATGGCCCGGTTTGCCGCAATATAGACAGCGTCGCTCCTCATCCGGCGGTCTCTCTCAGCCTGGGAGATGCGTCCAATCTGCATGGGTTCCGATGGAGCCAGCGATGATAAAGGTGGGGACTCGGAGCTGGGACTGATAGGGGCTAGAGGTCTACGGTTGAGTTCTCTCTCTCTCTCAGACGCTGGTCAATGCGTGAGGTCAACTTGATCAGGGACTCGAGATTGTCCGGTGGTTCCCGAGTGGCCAGTTCATCTTGGATAGTGTCGGAAAGGCCTTTCAGAAAGCACACCGTGAGCGCCTCGTTGTTCCAGCCACTTGCTGCTGCCACCGTGCGGAACTGGATGGCATAGTCCGTCACGCTGCGCCAACCTTGGTGGAGAGTCAGGAGCTGTTTGGCTGAGTCAGAATCACTGCTTGGGCTTTGAAACACTCGTTTGAATTCCTCAGCAAAGGCAGAGTAGCTGGCACAGCAGGAACTATGGGCATCCCACACAGCAGTAGCCCAGGCCAGGGCTTTTTCCGACAGCAGGGTGATGATATAAGCGATCTTAGACCGGTCGGTGGGAAACGACGAGGGTTGTAGCTCAAAGGAGAGAGAACATTGGGTGAGAAACCCTTTACAAGCACTTGGATCACCTGAGAACCGTTGGGGAGGTGGAAGACGAGGTTCAGCCAGGGGGTTAACTGCCATGGGTACGTGAATCTGAGGTACTGGGACGGGAACTGTTGCCGGGGTAAGACGATCAGATATTTGCTTAATGGAAGTCAGCATCTCCGACAGAAGATGAGAATGTCTAGCCATTAAGGCCTCTTGCTGAACCAGGGCGGCTTCGTGGCGTTGGACAGTCTCCTGGTGGTGGGACAGCATGGCAAAAAGGTCCTGGGAACTGGCTGCCTCTGGGTTCATTTATGGCTCTGTGTTTCTGTCAGGACCCGGTTACGAACCTGGGTCTCCGGAGTGAGAAACAGTCACTCAATCAACTGAGCCACAAATAGTCAGCAGAACCCAGAAGATGAGGCAGACACAGCAGTACTTAAGACGGTGTATTTAATAAAGTAAAAAAAGGAGAAGTCCTTCAATACAAAAATGGTAAATCCAAAAGGTGGTAGGAATAGCACAAAAAAGCCTTAAGAGATACTCAAAAACAAAAACAGAATTCCACAAGAGCATCCACCGGAATCGACAAGAATACACAGAACACTAGGGCTGGGTGCTAACATACAAACACAGAGCACAGAACTGAGGGAAACTAAGGGTTTAAATACAATCAGGGGAAACGAGGCACAGGTGCAAATAATAATGGGGAACAAGGGAAAAAACACAAGGTCAAAAAGCACAATGGGGGCATCTAGTGACCAAAACCCGGAACAACCCTGGCCAAATCCTGACAGGTGTGGCATATCAAGAAGCTGATTCAAACGCATGATCATTACACATGTGCACCTTGTGCTGGGGACAATAAAAGGCCAGTCTAAAATGTGCGGTTTTGTCACACAAGACAATGCCACAGAATTCTGGCCAATACTCCCCTATTGGCATGTGAAACACATTAGTGAGTTCAGCACAAAAGCTCTCACGGATAACTGACATAGCCTAACATGACTTACTCAGGTAAAGACTGTTTAAAAATGAAAAAGAACAGACCGTGTCTTCTCAGTTTCACCACGCTCGCCACCGGGTCTGCATCGCCCCAAGCGGCAGGCATCACAGACATAGGTGCTCTTCAATTTCAGTTGCTCCACCTCAACAGTTGCTCCACCCCACCCCAGTAATCACCCCTTTCAAAGGCGCACTCTGGAGAGTAAAGTTAGTCACAGGTCTTGTCCCGAGGCACGTGAGGTGAAGCACCAGCTCCATCTGGGAGGAGGAAACACAGAAAGTCAACTTCGAGCTACTGTTATGGGATTTTTATGAATAATGACTATATTATGTATACATTTAACTTAGTAGTATTCTATTTAGTTATAGTTCTATGTTACTGTATGAATGTATGAATCTTATTATAATCATAATACTGAATATAATGTGTGTAGTTTTAGTCTAGAATTAGAACAAGGACTTTCTGTTGCTTGTTAGAAACTAATGGAGCTATCGTCAGACCGGCTGGAATTCTGTGTTTCTTACAGGACATTCTGTCCCTACCCAGGGAGGGGAGAGACCTTGGGCTTGTAGTAGATTGTTTAACAGGTGGCAGACAATGTGGGAAGGAGTGTGAACTATATTGCCATTGTATCTGAGAGGAGGAGAGACATTTATGACAAAATGTGAGGTATATAAACCAATGTACATTGTATTATGACCAGAGCTCTCGAAAATAAACGATACTGATTAATTGTGAGACTGGTCTCTGTCCATTTTATGCAAATAAGTATCTTTCAAATTCTTAGAAACGGACAGAGTCTTTTAATTGAACATATAAATTCCTCTAACAGCTACCTTCACCGATTTAACAGTACCTAACTTATTTTCTACCCAGCCTGAGTCTACATATGGGTCAGTCAAAAGGCAGGGATCCACTTTCTCCAAAAACGTCACTCCTACTGGGCCAGAATCATCCTTTGCATGACCATCGTGGCTTGGCTCAGACACGAAGGTCTTCATGACACCTCATTCTCATTTTCGTCAGGTTCCATTTCTGAGCCATTCAGAGAGCAGGGTACAGTTTGTACTCGGTGCCATTCTTCCTCAACACACATCTTCCCTCTGCATTTAGATCTTCTCCTTCTTCCTTGCTGTCCATAAACACGTCTATCCTTTCACTACGCTCATGCCGCGCCTCATGCCGCACAATATTGTTTGCAGAACATGCACTGATGTCTTTTCTCCAATACCCAACTTCTGTTCCTTAGCCTAATTTACTAGTCTGGGTGTCTCTGGCCTCTCCATGCTCACAAAACGTTGGATATTCTGCATCTGAGAGCGGCGTAAAAAAACTAAGGCAAACTAGATATCTGGGAAGGGCTCATCAGGGCGACTGACTGAACTGAACCAAACCGAATCCATTTGTGGCCACTCGACTCTTGCTGCTCAACAAGCGTCATCAATTTGGGCACCAGGCATGTCCATATAGCCTCTCCTGTCTAACAGCTTGTCTCCTGTCTCCAGTCCTGAACACAGTACAATGATATTCCCTTCATTACATCTAGAGCAGGGTTCACCAACTTGCACCCCACAAGCCGGATTTGGCCCGTGGGTGATTTTATCTGATATTATTTTGGAAATATGTTCCAAAGTATTCCCACGCAAAACAGAGAGAAGTAGTTGTTTACAAATGTAAGCAAGGTTTGAAAATGTAAAAAATATATCTGTTTGGGCCCATGGCTGAATTTAGTTGATGATCTAGGGGGACATAACTCATTCCAGTAGTACATTACATAATATTGAAACAATTTGTAAAAATGGTTAATCATGTGCAATGGATGTACCAGATGATCGGGTGGTCAAACACACACACACACACACACACACACACACACACACACACACACACACACACACACACACACACACACACACACACACACACACACACACACACACACACACACACACACACACACACACACACACACACACACACACATTGTCAATGGTGCAGACATTGGTGCAAAAGAAAAAAAGAAAAAAACAGTCCCTATCTAATCTGTAACAATCCATTGGCACTGAAATGTGGTTATAAAATACTTGGACACAGAAGTTAGAGCTTTTCTCTACAGGTATCTTGTTGGTCTATGGTATAAAAAAAAAGACTGGTAAGGGCATATTTCCTTCATGTTAATTTTCAGCTCAATCATATTTGTGAGGCTTGCCAGTGGGGCAGGGATCTCACTGAGCTTGGTTGAATATTAAATAAAATCAAATGTATTTATAAAGCCCATTATACAGCAGATGTCACAAAGTGCTTATAATGAAACTCAGCCTAAAACCCCAAAAGGCAAGATGTAGAAGCACGGTGACTAATGCAACATTCCCGAGAAAGGCAAGAACCTAGGAATGCAAATGTTCTTCATGTTGGCACTGTGCTGGCACTGTCAGTAATCATTATTGGAGCAGTGGTATTGCTCATCAAAAGCTTTGAGGATTATTTTAAAGGGACCAGGCATCAATCCAATAGGTATTGTTTTCTATAAGGGTCTGTGGTCCTACAATGGATGGAACAACTTAAATTGTGACAGAAGAGCTGAAACATCCTGAGGTAAACAAATTACAGAACTGTCACATATTATAGAGCTGTCACACTTACATTAGCCTACAGAAACTGCACATTTAAGTTAAGTTAGTACTGATTTAAAGTACAAAGTACAAAGTACAAAGTAAATACATCATATTTTCATTATATCTCATACAGGGTGATTTCAAAGGAACACTAAAAGTGGCTTAGGTATGCTGTGCCTGCATCTTTTTGGTATCTACTGTATTTTCAATAACGCAGCATGCTTTACTCCAAGGCACAGGGAAGCATAACATGCCCTACTTTAACTGTGTCCCTGATACATAAAAAGCGATATTCCTATTGATGATTTAGGACCAACTCGATTGATAACAAAGTGAAACATCATACATTTTAGTGAACCACCCTTCCTCTGAGCTATTTGAGGTATTACTACTGTTCCAGAATGTTTGACATTATAGTATATGGGTATATATATTCCTGGTATGTTTCTTTCTTCTTTAGTAGACTAAAGTTTCCTGGTAGATTAAAGCCGACAGCCCTGATTCAACTCAGCCCCAGTCTAGTAATAGTTAACTGATGTAATAGTAGGTGTGACCTTGTACGATACGGACAAAAAATGTATGCCTCTCGTTGTTGGTAAAACATATCTGTTGAGAATAGATCTACTACCAAGTCTCAGGATGGCAGCTAAAACACAGAAACTCAGCTTGAAGCGTGAAGTGGGGCTTATTGGTGCTATCTCATTCATTGCTGGGACCATGATGGGATCTGGAATTTTTATGTCCCCTCAGTCTGTGCTGGTCAACATAGGAAGCCCAGGAGCCAGCCTGGTGATCTGGGCAGCCTGTGGTCTGCTGGCCACGTTGGGTTCCCTCTGCTATGCTGAACTGGGCACTGTCATTTCTGAATCTGGGGCAGAGTACATATATATTCTGCGGATATTTGGCCAAGTAGTTGCCTTCATGTTTGTCTTTAGCTTCGTCATTGTGATGAGACCTGCCAGTGCAACAGGGATAGCACTGAGCTTTGCTGAATATGCAGTGGCTCCTTTCTACCATGACTGTACCCCACCAGAGCTGGTGGTCAAGTGTGTGGCTGCAGCAGGGATTTTGGTGTTAGCAATTGTGAACAGTATGAATGTACGTCTGGCTATGTTCATCCAGGTATTTTCCATGGTGATCAAGCTGGTGGCCTTGGCAGTGATAATTATTGGAGGTGTGGTGCTGCTTTTCAAGGGGAACACTGAAAACTTTGAGGATTCCTTTAAAGGGACCAATATGGAAATCAGTTCCATTGGGATTTCTCTTTATCAGGGCCTGTGGTCCTATGATGGCTGGAACACTTTGAATTATGTCACAGAAGAACTAAAACGGCCTGAGGTAAGGAACAATTAAACATTTTGATATTGTTTTGTCTGGATGTTTCTAGAGTTGTACAATTGTATGTTTTACCTGGAGTAGGGAAAATAGACCATTTCATCTTTGAACTACTGAGGTTACAGGCCACATGAAACAAACCAAAAATACTGAGTATAGAATATGCAGGAAAATCCACTGCACCAATACCTGACAAAGAGTATACTTTATCGCAGCCTGACAAAATGCTTTGATATTTGAACAATCCCACAGACAGCGATACTGTGTGCCCTTATCTAGATTGCATTTGATAGACTGATCCAGGTGGAAAGACAGTGTAACATATAGTATGTCTGCAGACCAACATCATCAGCTAGGGGGCAAGTCTACACTCAGCTGTCATTTCTATATTCACATGGCTTCTGACAGCAATTTCAGGTGGCTTTAGCACCAACACATATAACAATTTTTCCAACCCTCAGGGAAAGAGAAGGAATTTCTACGCCATCCATAAACTATTAAAGGAATAATCTAACTGTACGATGACATAGCATTCCCTTTTCTCCCTCTCCTAGGGGAGGGTGTAATCTTTATGGGAACCCTTTTACAGCTATAAACAAAGATGACACAACAACATACTTTATTCAACCTGAGAAGTTAATATTAACTAAGGACTTTACACCCAGCTTCAAAGATTTGCCAGGTCTTTGTCATAATTGTTCTTGACTAAAAGAAGAGAGGATCTATTGTTGACAACAGATTCTCCTGTTGTTTGTATAAAATTGGGGTCTGGCCATGGCAGAAACAGAAACAGAGAGGATTCAACTGAAGCGCGAGTTGGGTTTAGTCAGTGCTGTGTCCTTGGTAGCAGGAACCATGATTGGATCGGGAATATTCATGTCCCCTCAGTTTGTGCTGTCCTACATTGGAAGTCCAGGGGCAAGCCTGATCATTTGGGCATTGTCTGGCCTTGTAGCCATGCTGGGGGCACTCTCATATGCTGAGCTAGGAACCATTATTAAAGAATCAGGAGGGGACTTTATCTACATTCTTCGAATCTATGGACAGTTTCCTGCCTTCTTTGTGGCCTTCACCTTCCTACTAGTAGTGAAACCAGCAAGCATTGCAGCAATATCCCTCAGTTTTGCAGAATATGCTGTGGCACCTTTCTACCAAGACTGTTCTCCTCCTCAGCTAATAGTGAAGTGTGCTGCTGTTGCAGCCATCATGGTTGTAGCCATGGCAAACATCTTGAATGTACGTTTAGCCATGAGAATTCAGGTGGTCTTCTTGGTGGCTAAGCTATTTGCATTGATGGTTATAGTAATTGGAGGGATAGTGATAATTGCACAGGGAAATGTTGCTGTACAACAACATGCTTTTGATGGTACGAACTTGGGTTTGAGCTCCATAGGGATGGCTTTTTACCAAGGCCTCTGGTCCTTTGCTGGCTGGTACAACTTGAACTATGTGACAGAAGAGTTGAAAAGACCTGAGGTAAGAATGCACTGTAATAAGTAATGTATTTCCTTACATGATCCAAAGGACTTAAACTATCTTTCTTCACCTTGCATCCTCTCAGGTAAATCTGCCCAGGGCAGTTATAATTGCCATCCCCATGGTAACCATGCTGTATCTACTAGTCAATGTGAGCTACCTGGCTGTCATGACGCCAAGAGAACTGATGTCGTCGAATGCAGTGGCTGTCACCTGGGGGTGAGAGAGCTTGACTCCATCCACACACCTCTCTCTCATTTCCTTACATTTGTGGTGAGCTGACAAATGACCTTGTTGTCGTCAACAGGAATAAGGTGCTCGGGAGCTGGGGATGGGTGATGTCTATCGCAGCCGCTTTGTCTGCTTTCGGCTCCCTGAATGGAACATTCTTTAGTGGCGGCCGGGTGTGCTTTGTGGCTGCAAGAGAGGGACACATGGTGAGAAACACATTCAAGAGACAGACCGTTTTAACAAAAGCTTTTTTTTCTGATGTAAGTAGTAGTTTTCTATGTCAACATTTGTGGTTTTTTCCTACCCCAGCCTGATATTCTGTCCATGGCCCATGTGAATCGACTGACCCCCTCTCCAGCTCTGATCTTCACCACGGCTATCTCACTCCTGGTTCTCATCCCTGGTGACTTTCAGAGCATTGTGAACTTCTTCAGGTAGTTTATGATGACTTTAAAATGGCTCAATACATAAACGTTTTGTTGCTGCTTTATTTATCAACCACCCCTCTGCATTGATATTGCCAGTTTCACTGCCTGGTTCTTCTATGCAATCACTCTGTCTGGGCTCCTCTACCTCAAGATCAAGAAACCTGAACTTCCCAGGCCATATAGGGTGAGTCTCATAGGACATATAATTTCTACTTTTATTTATAAAGGTCTGTTTCCATTTGAACAAGACATTGGTTTCTAACAATTTAATTACCCAAATGGTCCCATCTGCTGCCCACCCCTCTTGTGAGCGTACTATTGTTTTTGTTTGTTCAACCAGGTTCCCATTGTAATCCCCATCTTGGTCATCATCGCAGCAATTTTCCTTGTGCTGGCACCTATAATTGACAACCCCGCGATAGAGTACCTCTATGTTACCTTGTTTATCTTTAGTGGTGTTTTGGTTTATGTACCCTTCATCCACTTCAAACTGTGCCCTGGACTGTTGGAGAAAGTCACTGTGTTCTTGCAGATCTTCCTAGAGGTGGCCCCAGCAGACAAAAATCTATGATTTATTTTACAGAATATATGTGTCACGTTCTGACCTTTATTTCCTTTGTTTTGTCGTTATTTAGTATGGTCAGGGCGTGAGTTGGGGTGGGCAGTCTATGTTTGTTTTTCTATGATTTTGGGATTTCTAGGTTTCGGCCTAGTATGGTTCTCAATCAGAGGCAGGTGTTGTCTCTGATTGAGAGTCATACTTAGGTAGCCTGGGTTTCACTGTTTGTTTGTGAGTGATTGTCTATGTTAGTTGCTTGTGTCAGCACAGTACTCATTATAGCGTCACGGTCGTTATTTGTTTTGTATAGTTTGTGTTCAGTGCTCTCTTTAATTAAAAAATCATCATGAACACATACCACGCTGAGCTTTGGTCTGCTTCATACGACGATCGTGACAGAATCACCCACCAACCAAGGACCAAGTGGCGTGGTGACAGGCAGCAGCAGCAGGAGCAGCGCAACGGGGAATGGACATGGGAGGACGAGTTGGACTGTAAAGGACCCTGGGCACAGCCAGGAAAATATCGCCGCCCCAAGGAAAAGCTGGAGGCAGCGAAGGTGGAGAGGCGCTGGTATGAGGAGGCGGCACGGCGGCGTGGATGGAAGCCCGAGAGTCAGCCCCAAAAATGTATTGGGGGTGACACAGGAAGTGTGGCGAAGCCAGGTAGGAGACCTGCGCCAACTTCCTGTGCTTACCGGAGGGCGAGAAAGACCGGGCAGGCACCGTGTTATGCTGTGCGGGTGCATAGCCCGGTGCGGTACATACCAGCTCCTCGCATCGGCCGGGCTAGAGTGGGCATTGAGCCAGGTGCCATAAAGCCGGCTCTACGCATCTGGTCTCCAGTGCGTCTCCTTGAGCCGGTGTACATGGCACCAGCCTTACGCATGGTGTCCCCGGTTCGCCAGCACAGCACAGCCCAGTGCGGGCTATTCCACCTTGCCGCACTGACAGGGCGACTGGGAGCATTCAACCAGGTAAGGTTGGGCAGGCTCGGTCCTCAAGAGCTTCAGTGCACCTGCACGGTCCGGTCTATCCAGTACAACCTCCACGCACCAGCCCTCCGGTGGCAGTGCCCCGCACCAGGCTGTCTCTCCCGCCTGTCCGGCGCCGCCGGAGTCTCCCGCCTGTCCGGCGCCGCCGGAGTCTCCCGCCTGTCCGGCGCCGCCGGAGTCTCCCGCCTGTCCGGCGCCGCCGGAGTCTCCCACCTGTCCGGCGCCGCCGGAGTCTCCCGCCTGTCCGGCGGAGTCATCCTTCACCCCGGCGCCGCCGGAATCTCCCGTCCATTCGGGACCTATTTCTAAGATCCCCAGTCCGAGGTCGGCGGCGAGGGTAGCCGTGTTTAGGATGCCACGGAGGCAGACAATGAGGCGGAGAAAGACTGTGTTGAAGTGGGGTCCACGTCCCGTGCCAGAGCCGCCACCGCGGACAGACGCCCACCCAGACCCTCCCCTATAGGTTCAGGTTTTGCGGCCGGAGTCCGCACCTTTGGGGGGGGGGGGTACTGTCACTGTTCTGACCTTTATTTCCTTTGTTTTGTCGTTATTTAGTATGGTCAGGGCGTGAGTTGGGGTGGGCAGTCTATGATTTTGGGATTTCTATGTTTCGGCCTAGTATGGTTCTCAATCAGAGGCAGGTGTCATTGGTTTCTCTGATTGAGAACCATACTTAGGTAGCCTGGGTTTCACTGTTTGTTTGTGGGTGATTGTCTATGTTAGTTGCTTGTGTCAGCACAGTTCTAATTATAGCTTCAAGGTCGTTATTAGTTTATTGGTTTGTATAGTTTGTATTCAGTGTTCAGTGCTTTCTTTAATTAAAAAATCATCATGAACACATACCACGCTGCACTTTGGTCCGCTTCATACGACGATCGTGACAATATGTCTGAGGATAATGTCTGTGAGTAAAAATTGACAAAAATAAGTTTGTCTCAGATTGGCACCACCATAACCAAATTGTGAATGACTTTTCAATAGTATGTACAGTGCCTTCAGAAAGTATAAGCAACGCCATTGTATATTTGGCCTTGTGTATTAGGTTATTGTCAGTGGCGACCTATCATTCAGAGCAGGTGTGACACGCATGAATACGCGTCACATATTAGCTTGCAAACAATGTAAAACATTGAGTTAATAAGGCCGCCTACGAACATGGTCTCTTTGTTGCTTTCTTGTGTAAGGCAGCTCCAAAATGCAGGTGTTTCAGTCTAGCTCTGTGCTTTCTGTGGTGGTCGGGCAGCCAGGGGAAAATACGGAGCGTAGGCGTTGGTAATGTTCTCTCGCTGCGTCGTGATTGGGTAATGTTCTCTAGTTGTGCTGTGATTGGCTCAGTGTTCTGTCACTCATGGGGACACTACGTCACCTCCAAATCTAAGGATAGAGCTCGAAATTCAAGCCCCTTTGGGTGCTGCCATAGAGTTACATTAGAAGTGCCAATCCAAGAAGGCTCAAGGTCATTGGCCACATATAAAATTATGTCAAATCATGTTATATCTACAGTAGCTTTGATTGGACTCAACATCAGACTATCAAAAGGAGACATCATAAATCAAGTTGACATTCTACTTGCAAATGCTTTTTAATCCTTCTCATATAAAGAGAAATGATTGATAAAACGTATCGGTGGTCATCGGCCATAAACATTACAGAAGTTGGAAATCGCAAAATCAACAATGAGTGGTTTGGAAGGAATTACTGGCTAAATGCAAGCATTGCAAAGCAATCACTAGCCTGTCATTCAGTGGAGTGGCTGTGTGGTCCCAAGTCTGAGTTTAAGGTTCTCTTTGCCAAGCTTATTTTTTATTTTATTTGAACTATTTTAACAGTTAAGAACAAATTCTTATTTACAATGACGGCCTACATCGGCCAAACCCAGACGATGCTGGGCCAATTGTTCGCCACCCTATGGGACTCCCAATCACGGCCAGTTGTGATACAACCTGGATTCTAACCAGAGTGTCTGTAGTGATGCCTCAAGCACTGAGATGCAGTGCCTTAGGCCGCTGCGCCACTCGGGAGCCGGAACGATAAACTTTCAACATTGGCCATGCTGTCAATCCAACATGATATCTGCCAAGCTCAAAACAACTTAGCTCGGAACTGGGAAATCAGTGAGTTCAAGACAACTGGGAAAGTGAGCTCCGACTGGGAAAATACATTTTGAACTGTCATCCAACTTGGAATTGTAAATCGGGAACTCGGGCCTCTTTCTACAGCTAAGACCTGAAGATCACCGACGTCATCATGATTTGACCTTGTTTATTTCAGAGTTGTCAGTTGTCTTGAATGCCACATACTTTGATGACAAAGTTTGATGACAAAATTTGCCCACGAAGGACCGCCGTGCCACTTCCCTGTTCAAGTGAGCACAGCACAACAAGGTCCAAACATTTATTGTAGGCTGCTGCATAAATTATGTAATATGCCAGGGAGATATGTATACTTTAGGTAAGAAAATAATACTAAGTGTATCTAGTGTAGAAAGCTGTTAGTAGCCCATGTGCCTCACCCTAATTATTTGGTCTATTTTCCCCTCTTATTTTTGCCTACTGTTCTGACTTGGTGGTGAACATGTAATTATCAAATATTTTAAGAGCTTTCATTGTCTGCTTATATGCCCCATTTATTTATCCATCCTATGGTTCTGACTTGGTGTAAGGGGGAATACTGTAAGAACGGCCCATGTTCTGAATTCTGTCGCTGTACATTTCAAAAGTGCTGAACAAATAGTTATATTGATTACGTCTATGCTAGTTCACCCATTGTCTTAATCGAAGTTACGGATTGCCTTTTATCCGCTTGTCGTCCCCTTATGCCATAGTTTGTACATCTCAATTGTCAGTAGAAACTACATTTGTTTAAGCAAGTCAACCATATCAAATATGTTTTTTTAAGTCAGTAAATGAGGCTAAATTAACTGTTTCGCTGCTAGACAAGACTTCACTGATAGCCAGGTGTAGCAGTGGTAAGGTGTTGGGACTGCTGTTGAGACTCTGCTGTTGGAACATCTTGATGTAGGCCCCAACAGTTTGTGGTTACCGTTTGTCACCGTTATAGTGCCATTAATGTATTCTTCAGTGTTCAAATTTGAATTTGAATTCAAATTTGGGCACAGGTTAGTCGAGGTTACTGAGGTAATATGTACATGTAGGTAGAATTAAAGTGACTATGCATAGATAATAAACAGAGAGTAGCAGTTGCATAAAAGAGGGGGGAGGGGGCAATGCAAATAGTCTGGGCAGCCATTTGATTAGCTGTTTCAGAGTCTTATGGCTTGGGTGTAGAAGCTGCTAAGAAGCCTTTTGAACCAAGACTTGGTGCTCCGGTACCACTTGCCGTGCGGTAGAAAAGAGAATAGTCTATGACCTGGGTGACTGGAGTCTTTGACCATTTTTAGGGCCTTCCTCTGATACCGCCTGGTATTGAGGTCCTGGAAGGCAGGAAGCTTGGCCCCAGTGATGCACTGGGACATATGCATTACCCTCTGTAGTGCCTTGTGGTCGGAGGCCGAGCAGTTGCCATACCAGGCAGTGATGCAACCAGTCAGGATGCTCTCGATGGTGCAGCTGTAGAACTATTTGAGGATCTGAGGACCCATGCCATATATTTTCAGTCTCCTGAGAGAGAATAGGCTTTGTCATGCCCTCGTCACGACTGTCTTGGTGTGTTTGGACCATGATAGTTTGTTTGGTGATGTGGACACCAAGCAACTTGAAGCTCTCAACCTGCTCCAATACAGCACCGTCGATGAGAATGGGGGCATGCTCATTCATCCTTTTCCTGTTGTGGACAATCATCTTCTTTGTCTTGATCACTTTGAGGGAGAGGTTGTTATCCTGGCCCCACATGGCCAGGTCTCTGACCTCGTCCCTATAGGCTGTCTCATCGTTGTCGGTGATCAGGCCTAGCACTGTTGTGTCGTCTGCAAACTTAATGATGGTGTTGGAGTTGTGCCCTGCCATGCAGTCATGGGTGAACAGGGATTTGCAGGAGGGGACTGAGCCCGCACCCCTGAGGGGCCCCCGTGTTGAGAATCAGCGTGGCAGATGCGTTGTTGCCTTCCCTTACCACCTTGGGGCGGCCCGTCAGGAAGTCCAGGATCCAGTTGCAGAGGGATGTATTTAGTCCCATGGTCCTCAGCTTAGTGATGAGCTTTGAGGGCACTATGGTGTTGAACGCTGAGCTGTAGTCAATGAATAGCCTTATCACATACAGTGGGGCAAGAAAGTATTTAGTCAGCCACCAATTGGGCAAGTTCTCCCACTTAAAAAGATGAGAGAGGCCTGTAATTTACATCATAGGTACACTTCAACTATGAAAGACAAAATGAGGGGGAAAATTTCAGAAAATCGTAGGATTTTTAATGAATTTATTTGCAAATTATGGAGAAAAATAAGTATTTGGTCACCTACAAACAAGCAAGATTTCTGGCTCTCACAGACCTGTAACTTCTTCTTTAAGAGGCTCCTCTGTCCTCCACTCATTACCTGTATTTATGGCACCTATTTGAACTTGTTATCAGTATAAAAGACACCTGTCCACAACCTCAAACAGTCACACTCCAAACTCCACTATGGCCAAGACCAAAGAGCTGTCAAAGGACACCAGAAACAAAATTGTAGACCTGCACCAGGCTGGGAAGACTGAATCTGCAATAGGTAAGCAGCTGGGACCAAAGTAACAAAGCCGACCATCAGTAACACACTACGCCGCCAGGGACTCAAATCCTGCAGTGCCAGACGTGTCCCCCTGCTTAAGTAATACTGATTGGTTTTCTGGAATGTTAAACGGATATTAACCCTTGCCTTATGTTGCAGGTCAATTTGACCCAGTAGTTAGTTTAACAACACTGAAGGGACATTTCACGGTATCAGGATTACACTGAGACTCAGATTTCTAATTTTAAAAATTTGAGAAACAAAAAACGATTTGTTTCAAAGTTTAGCAAACCATACAGCTTTCTGCACTAGAATTGCTTTGAACAATTTACACAGAAAATGTCACAAAAACACATTTACTGGAAGAACTGTGCAGATGCAAAGTTTGGTAACAGAATTACGGTAAATTATCCCCGAGTTTTATATGCTACCACGTTTTCCAAAAACAAAATATCTGCTCCGTATTAAGATAGAAATGTGTCTACAGAAAGAATGGGGTGACATGACACCTTGAGTTTGAAACAATCTATTTTGTTTATTGAACTGCAGTAAGCGAAGTGGATTTACACCTGGTCACAGAATTAAAGTCACAGAATTACATCATGGGTCCCTGTTCTGTACTACACAGGAATACATAATTATGGATGGGAATGCCATTCTCTTCATGGTGATGTATACTGAATAGGTACACAAAGGTAAAAATATGCAATATAATCCTTTGCATATATGGGTATTATTCTACATGCAGCACACGGGATGCGAATCCGGGTCTCTCCCGGGAGCAACCAACATCTTAGACCATCAGACCAAGAGTTAGCAGGCAGGGTTGCCTCATCAGGTGGCCATGACCAAGTCATGTCTGCTACATTCAGCCCCTTTAACCTCCTCCCCCATAAGAGACCGCCCCACGTTGGGCGCCATTGTTACACATGGAATAGCAACCGGGGTCTCCCTTGGGAGCAACCAACGTCTTAGACCATTACACTGAACCAAAACCGGCTGCGCACGTGCGCCATCGTGCGCTATCATGCAT
Source organism: Oncorhynchus masou masou (assembly GCF_036934945.1). Lineage (NCBI taxonomy): Eukaryota > Metazoa > Chordata > Actinopteri > Salmoniformes > Salmonidae > Oncorhynchus > Oncorhynchus masou. The sequence goes on from NC_088232.1 coordinate 29,485,903, forward strand.
ACATTTGTTTTGTCCCCCTACACCAAACGTGATCACGACACGCAGGTTAAAATATCAAAACAAATTCTGAACCAATGACATTACTTTGGGGACAGGTCAAAAAGCATTAAACATGTATGGCAATTTAGCTAGTTAGCTTGCACTTGCTAGCTAATTTGTTCTATTTAGCTAGCTTGCTGTTGCTAGCTAATTTGTCCTGGGATATAAACATTGAGTTGTTATTTTACCTGAAATGCACAAGGTCCTCTACTCCAACAATAAATCCACACGTAAAATGGCCAACCGAATCGTTTCTAGTCATCTCTCCTCCTTCCAGGCTTTTTCATCTTTGAACTTATATGGTGATCGGCATCTAAACTTTCATAGTATTACCACGACGACTGGCAAAACAGTTCGTCTTTCAATCACCCACGTGGGTATAACCAATGAGGAGATGACACGTGGGTACCTGCTTCTATAAACCAATGAGGAGATGGGAGAGGCAGGACTTTCAGCGCGATCTGCATCAGAAATAGAAAGGAGTTCTATTTTAGCCCTTGGCATCGCAGACGCTCGTTGGTGGGCGCGAGAAGTGTGGGTGCAATAATTGAATAACATTGATTTCTAAATTTATTTTGCGATGCTCGCGCACACTACGTGTCCGGTCTGGTCAGCATGTAGACCAAAAGGACATTTATGGGAATGAAGGCAGACACTCATTTTGAAGTTTGCAGGAATGATTACCTCATCACGTGACAATGACTGACTCATGTCCGCTACATACACACTGCCTATTATTCTAATGAGCTCCACCCCCAAACAAAACCAAATTTTACAAATTGTACTGTACTGAACTATGCTCTACTGTCCTTTACTTTACTGTGCTGTGCTGTCCAAACTTGTGAAACATGGACTTCCCTGATTGGTTCAGATTTGGTCCAGTCTCCAGTCATTGATATCTATGTTTGGGCCAAATTAAGGCCAAAGATCAACTACTGTGGACATTGAAGTCAAGGCCGGACTGGACTGGCCCATAAAACATTGTCTGTGAACATTGAAATCAAGGCCAGAGCGGAATGACCAAATTTCAACTACTTTTCAATGTCCATGGACATCCAATGATGGTCAAGTGTGTGTGTGCGGATGCTGGTTACAGTAAATGGAAAGAGAGGGGGCTCATGGGTAGGAGTCAGGAAGACCCGGGAGAGGTAACATTAACTGGAGAAGGAGGGAAGAGAGAATAATGGAGGGGTTGTCCAGACTGTTTTCACACTCTCACTTTGACCACAAGATGACTGAAAGAGAAACAGTTATGAGCTGAACATAACAGTATGCCAGTGGAAGGGAGGACAGTAGCAGGTGACCCAATTGTGGTTTGTGAATACTATGATTTCCCATAGCCAATTCAAATGCAGTAATTCTGGTAGAACTACGAGTTTTAATCAGTTAATAATTCATTAACAAGAATCTATATCAGTAAAAACACTAACTAATTGGTAGGTTTACTTTTGTTATTTCTGTGAACATTCATTGTCCTCCCTCCTCACAAGGGCGAGAAATTAGAAAATATCTTAAAGATACTGTATGTTGGTTTTTGTTAACGGAACTACAAGGAAAAATGCAATGTTTCTTAAATTTACAGAAGGCAAATAATTTCTCCAAAACTCACCTAAATTTAAAGTAAATTTGGAAAGTATACAGAAGCCTTGACTTTTTCCACGTTGTTACGTTACAGCCTTATTCTAAAATGGATTAAATTGTTTTTTCCCCTCATCATTCTACACACAATACCCCATAAGGACACAGCATGAACAGGTTTTTAGAAATGTTTGCAAATGAAATATCAAATGTATCAAAGTATTCAGACCCTTTATTCAGTATTTTGCTGAAGCACCTTTGGTAGCAATTACAGCCTTGAATATTTTTTTACTTCACCTATATTCTTGGGTATGACGCTACAAGCATGGCACACCTGTATTTGGGGATTTCTCCCATTCTTCTCTACAGCTCCTCTCGAGCTCTGTCAGGTTGAATGGGGAGCGTTGCTGCACAGTTATTTTCAAGTCTCTCCAGAGATGTTCGATCTTGTTCAAGTCCAGGCTCTGGCAGGGCCAGTCAAGGACATTCAGAGACTTGTCCCGAAGCCACTCCTGCATTGTCTTGGCTGTGTGCTTAGGGTTGTTGTCCTGTTGGAAGGTGAACCTTCTCCCAAGTCTGAGGTCCTGAATCTCTCTGTACTTTGCTCTGTTCATATTTCCCTCGATCATAATTAGTCTTCCAATCCCTGCAGCTGAAAAACATCCCCACAGCATGATGCTGCCACCACCATGCTTCACCGAAGGGAGGTGCCAGGGATCTTCCAGACGTGACGCCTGGTATTTAGACCAAAGAGTTCAATCTTGGTTTCATCAGACTGGAGAATCTAGCTTCTCATGGTCTAAGAGTTTTTAGGTGCCTTTTGGCAAACTCCAAGCAGCCTATCGTGTGCCTTTTACTGAGGAGTGGCTTCAGCCTGGCCACTCTACCATTAAGGTCTGATTGGTGGAGTGCTGCAGAAATGGTTGTCCTTCTGGAAGGTTCTCAAATCTCAACAGAGGAACTCTGGAGCTCTGTCAGAGTGTCCCTGACCAAGGACCTTCTCCCCTGATTGCTCAGTTTGCCCAGGCGGCCAGCTCTAAGAAGAGTATTTGTGGTTCCAAACTTCTTCCATTTAAGAAGGATGGAGGCCACTGTGTTCTTGTGGACCTCCAATGTTGCAGACATTTTTTGGTACCCTTCCCCAGATCTGTGCCTCGACACAATCCTGTCTCAGAGCTCAATGGACAATTCCTTCAACCTCATGGCTTGGTATTTGCTCTGATATGCACTGTCAACTGTGGGGCCGTATATAGACAGGTGTGTGCCTTTTCAAATAATTTTCAGTCTGTGCATATTTGTAAACAACAGCTGGTGCACAAAATCTAAGGAAGTCTCTAGATTTTGCTCGCCTGAAGTATATTGTGATAAATTGCAGGCCACACTACTTGCCTAGAGAGTTTTCAGCTATACTTTTCATGGCTGTTTATTTACCACCACCGACAGATGCTGGCATTAAGACCGCACTCAGTCAGCTGTATAAGGAAACAAGCACACAGGAAACCACTCACCCAGAGGCGGCACTCCTAGTGGCCGGAGACTTTAATGCAGGGAAACTTAAATCAATTCTACCAAATTTCTAACAGCATGTTAAATGTGCAACCAGAGGAAAAAAAATCTAGATCACCAGTACTCCACACACAGAGATGCGTACAAAGCTCTCCCTCGCCCTCCATTTGGTAAATCCGATCACAACTCCATCCTCCTGATTCCTGCTTACAAGCAAAAATTAAAGCAGGAAGCACCAGTGATTCGGTCTATAAAAAAGTGGTCAGATGAAGCAGATGCTAAACTACAGGACTGTTTTGCTATCACAGACTGGAACATGTTCCGGGATTCTTCCGGTGGCATTGAGGAGTACACAACATCAGTCACTGGCTTTATCAATAAGTGCATCGAGGACGTCGTCCCCACAGTGATTGTATGTACATACCCCAACCAGAAGCCATGGATTAAGGCATCATTCGCACCGAGCTGAATCATACTACACCGGCTCCGACGCTCGTCTTATGTGGCAGGGCTTGCAAACTATTACTGGCTACAAAGGGAAGCACAGCCGAGAGCTGCCCAGTTACACGAGCCTACCAGACGAGCTAAATCACTTCTATGCTCGCTTCGAGGCAAGCAACACTGAGGCATACATGAGAGCATCAGCTGCTCCGGACGACTGTGTGATCACGCTCTCCATAGCCGACGTAAGTAAGACCTTTAAACAGGTCAACATACACAAGGCTGCGAGGCCAGACGGATTACCAGGATGTGTGCTCCGGGCATGTGCTGACCAACTGGCAGGTGTCTTCACTGACATTTTCAACATGTCCCTGATTGAGTCTGTAATACCAACATGTTTCAAGCAAACCACCATATTCCCTGTGCCCAAGAACACAAAGGCAACCTGCCTAAATGACTACAGACCCGTAGCACTGGCGTCCGTAGCCATGAAGTGCTTTGAAAGGTTGGTAATGGCTCACATCAACACCATTATCCCAGAAACCCTAGACCCACTCCAATTTGCATACCACCCAAACAGATCCACAGGTGATGCAATCTCTATTGCACTCCACACTGCCCTTTCCCACCTGGACAAAAGGAACACTTATGTGAGAATGCTATTCATTGACTACAGCTCAGCGTTCAACACCATAGTACCCTCAAAGCTCATCACTAAGCTAAGGATCCTGGGACTAAACATCTCCCTCTGCAACTGGATCCTGGACTTCCTGAGGGGCCGCCCCAGGTGGTGAGGGTAGGTAACAAAACATCTGCCACACTGATCCTCAACATTGGAGCTCCACAGGGGTGCATGCTCAGTCCCCTCCTGTTCTCCCTGTTCACCCATGACTGCATGGCCAGGCACGACTCCAACACCATCATCACCTGATCACTGACAACGACGAGACAGCCTATAGGGAGGAGGTCTGAGACCTGGCCGGGTGGTGCCAGAATAACAACCTATCCCTCAAAGTAACCAAGACTAAGGAGATAATTGTGGACTACAGGAAAAGGAGGACCGAGCACACCCCGATTCTCATCGACGGTGCTGTAGTGGAGCAGGTTGAGAGCTTCAAGTTGCTTGGTGTCCACATCACCAAACAAACTATCATGGTCCAGACACACTAAGACAGTCGTGAAGAGGGAATGACAAAATCTATTCCCCCTCAGGAAAGTAAAAACATTTGGCATGGGTCCTAAGATCCTCAAAAGGTTCTACAGCTGCAACATCGAGATCATCCTGACTGGTTGCATCACTGCCTGGTATGGCAATTGCTCGGCCTCTGATCGCAAGACACTACAGAGGGTAGTGCGTACGGCCCAGTACATTACTGGGACTAAGCTGCCTGCCAGCCAGGACCTCTACACCAGGTGGTGTCAGAGGAAGGCTCTAAAAAGACCCCAGCCACCCCAGTCATAGACTGTTCTCTCTACTACCGCATGGCAAGCGGTACCGGAGTGCCAAGGCTAGGACAAAAAGGCTTCTCAACAGTTTTTACCCCCAAGCCATAAGACTCCTGAACAGGTAATCAAATGGCTACCCGGACTATTTGCATTGTGTACCCCCCCAACCCCTGTTTTTACGCTGCTGCTACTCTCTGTTTATGATATATGCATAGTCACTTTAACTATATATTCATGTACATACTACCTCAATTGGGCCTACCAACCAGTGCTCCCGCACATTGGCTAACCGGGCTATCTGCATTGTGTCCTGCCACCAACCACCCACCAACCCCTCTTTTATGCTACTGCTACTCTCTGTTCATCATATATACATAGTCAATTTTACCATATCTACATGTACATACTACCTCCATCCGCCTGACTAACCGGTGTCTGTATGTAGCCTCGCTACTTTTATAGCCTCGCTACTGTATATGGCCTGTCTTTTTACTATTGTTTTATTTCTTTACTTACCTATTGTTCACCTAACACATTTAGTTCGCACTATAGGTTAGAGCCTGTAAATAAGCATTTCACTGTAAGGTCTGTTGTATTCGGGACACATGACAAATAAACTTGATTTGATTTGATTTAAAGACTCTTAGCTTTCATTTAACATCCAATTTGATATGCTCCTATGAACTTCACATGTTGGGGCTCATGGGACCTTTTACATGGAAGTGACCTGAAATACAACTTTTTTTTAAATCATCATGACCCTTCATCTCGTCCTCTAGGTAGGGGTAATGAACTTGTAAATTAAAAAAACAACAACAACAAAGAAACACTACTTTGTACTTGACCTGTATTTGACTCTGTACTTGTCTTGCAATTTTACCTGCAATTTGACATTTGACCTTTGTGCTAGATACAAATGGCTTCATGTGCAGTAAAGGTCTAACCATGACTGTCATAAGGATATAAGTATGTTTCCCTGTGATGTTCAGTGGCCAAACGACAGTGATCTGAAATTTGGCAAAACTGTCCTAAATGTCATTAAATGTAATAATTTGATTGACTATGACTTTGGCACATGTATCAAAGTTATTACTGTACTGGGTCAAATTGACCCAGAACATCATCCGTGTCTAGCTTTTTCGAACATAAAGGAAGGGTTCAATTTAAATTTTATCAGTACCTGTATCAGATCTCTGCAAGTTCCAAAATCTTTTTAAAAAGGATACCAAATCCTACTCTTATTCAGCATGACTATAATATACTTTTGTACAACTTTTCCAAAAACTGTATGGAATATTATAGCAAAGAATAGCTATAATTCCTCATACAGTGTATTGACCTACATAACGTGCAACAGGTAGTTGTTGTAAGTTGCTACAGGACAGTAGACAAGATCCCTGAGAAACAAAACATTAGACAATTATATTTTGACGCAAAACAATTGCCAAATGGAAGAATCAATACTGACAAATCTGCAAAACACTTATTCTAGAGAGAACTCAACTAAACATAAGAGACAGAGCTTCCCATCATGGGGGACCCCAAGATCTGCTTCTGAGCACCAATATTACATTTTGATGGTGAAGACCATTCTTCATTTGCATTGTATTTTGTCAATATAGGATGATAAATATTTTTGTAATATGTAAAAAAAAATATATATATTCTATTCCATACTACACTATACTTTAATTAATTACATTAAACATGATTTTAGATAGACCAGGTCCGTTTCTGAACTTCAAGCTCTAGTTAGTGTAAAGCAGGTTTCTGAGTTGGTGTCCTATACTGCTGACCCACTTTATCCTTGAGCAAATATCCAAGCTAATTTAGGTCTCAATACAATTTTTTACTTACTAAAAGACCAAATGATGTCTAAAAATGCATCCTCGTGTCTCTGACATTTACACAGATTCAATGTAACTAAATAATAAATAAATGCAACACCAATGTTAAGATGTTTACTAACATGAGGACTTTTTATTTGCTTTTTAGAGAAAAGCTGTCAGTTGGTGAGTGTAGCTGGTGCATAGAAGTCAGGAGAGCAGAGATGAGTGGGCAAAGCCCTTTACTAAGGCAATCATTTGCACAGAACGCAACCTTGTTACAAAACAAATGTCCAACGAACAAGTGAGGCAGCACAAAGTACAAAACCCAAGTACAAAGTACCGGGTAATAAAACTAAACCAGGCGCAAACCAGCAGGAAGTGTGCCAATCTTGACAATAAACAATTCCACACACAGACATGGGGGGAACAGAGGGTTAAATACACGACAAGTAAAGAGGGAAATATAAACCAGGTGTGTGGAAAAACAAGACAAAACAAATGGAAAATGAAATGTGGATCGGCGATGGCTAGACGACCGGTGACGTCGACCGCCGAACGCCGCCCGAACAAGGAGAGGAACCGACTTCGGCAGAAGTCGTGACAAAAGCAGTGAGAATGCTGATGAACAGAAGTCTCTAAGGGTTTACTTGACCTGTTAATCTTACATTCAGTGAATAAATTATTTCAGTGAAAATTTATGTTGATTGTTGAAAAGTTATGTTGATTGTTTTAAGTGATGATTTGTCTTAAGTGATGATTTGGCCCTGAGTGAATCCTTAGCATGTAGGCAGGGGCCTTAGGAAACAAGGTACAAGTATGTTTCCTGTACACTGACCTTAATCAATAACCTCAGCTTTAGGATTTTTTGTTTAAGTGGAACTGGAGATAACAGAGCTGGACCTGGCTAGATCTGAACATTGCACCATAATGTTTATAATTCAGTACAATTGATGTTATTCATTAAGAGAATTGCCATTTAGTACGTAAAGGGTCCAGAGTTCCAGTGGTGTTGTGGACTTTGACTGTGAACTCTAATATTGACTCAATTTGGAGAAAACATCTAAAACTTAGGTAGCATATGAGAAATATTGATAAAGGTGATATAATATTTGTTCATGCAGTAAAATTATTCAAATTTGATTTGCCCATTATGTGTGATCTCCAGTGTCAGCAAAGTTAAAGACCTTTACGAAATACCAATACATGACAGAGAGAAAAAATGACGCAACTGGGACATCCAACCTCAGGAATGGCCCCAATGTCATGTCAGGTAGGCCTTTGTTTGTTTTTGTGGCTCGAGTTATGCCTGCTGGTAACTGGGGGGAACTGTTATCTTACTGATCCTTCCTCACTTCCTGACCCTTCCTCTCTGGTTATCATCCTCCTCATTCAGGTGGAACTCGATGTCCTACTAGAATGCAGCTTCGTTTTTCACACGGCGGATTGTGCCTTCTGTGAGATGTTGGTCATCGACCCCCAGGGAGAGGCTGTGTATAGACAGGCTGCAGGAGCTGAGGCCTTCCAGGCTGCAATGGAGAAGTCAGTGCAAACATTTACCATAACGATAAAACATGTATTGATCATTTGTACATAGAATGCGCTACTAGTCCTCTTGTAAAACGGTTCCCCATCCTCCAAGTCATCAGGAGAATGAACAGCACAGCTGTGTATGTGGACATCTTTGTGTACAGTCCAGTCCTGACTTCCAATGGGTCAGAGATATGCTCATTTTGGCCCAATACAAACAAAGCAAAGACATGATGTATGCTCTGGCAAACACTGTCAGGAAGTAAGTGGAATTAGGCTTTCATCCCAAAATAACTGGAATCATAGATATCTCATCAATTGCCTTTCTTTTTTTCTTTCTTTTTTTTAATCTGGGAAAATGCTAATGTTAATTTGACCATAAAAGCTTTTTAGCCATTTAGATTTTTTAATTCAATTATTTTTTTAAAGTTAACCACCAGAGGGCAATACATCACAATAAAATTCAGAACCACTGGGTAACATATTCCCAAATCTCATCTGCAGGTTTCACCCAGGACATCCCACCCCTGAGGTCAAATAGGTGAAAGAGTTCATGGAGACCATGTTGGGAGACTGCTCAAGGGATGAGGATATGACTTTCCTGATACTAAGGGTATACAACCGCTTATAAGCAATATTACAAGTCATGCTTTAAGTATTGTGTTGTTTTATACCTAACATACAGATACAGCTAGAAATATGTGTGCTGTGAATGACAGGTCAGAAAAACTCTCTTGGAGGGGAACCAAGATGCTGAGAGCCCCATCCAGAAACGTGTGGCAGCTTATCTGGTGCTTATGAAGAGTCCTGACAATGTGCTGCTTAGCAAGGTGATCACCATGCTGAAGGATGAGCAGGACCCACAGGTCAGAAGCTTTGTGGCCTGCCGCCTTGACAACATCTGCCACTCTGTTGACACCAAAATGCAACAGTAAGTGACAGTTTTCTACATGATATGTTCAGTCACTCCCTCTTCATTTACATGATTCATTTAATGTGTGTGATCACAGTGGTGGAAGGTGTTGATGTTTTCTGTATCTCCTACTGTATATGTATTTGACACCTGGCTAAGGAAATCATCTTCATTGAGTTTCTATTTTTCACAGTCGCGTAAAGTACTTAAGTAAAAAATACTTTAAAGTACTAGTTAAGTAGTTTTTTGGTGTATCTGTACTTTACTATGTATATTTTTGACAACTTTTACTTTTACTTCACTACATTCCTATAAATAATCATTTACTTTTTACTCCATACATTTTCACTGACACCCAAAAGTACTCGTTACATGTTGAGTGCTTAGCAGGACAGGAAAATGGTCAAATTTGCACACTTATCAAGAGAACATATGGTCATGCCTACTGCCTCTGATCTGGCAAATTCACTAAACACAAATGCATTGTTTGTAAATTATGTCTGAGTGTTGGAGTGTACCTCTGTACATTTTAAAAGCAAGAAATTTGTGTCTTCTGCTTTGCTTAATATAAGGAATTTGAAATGATTTACACTTTTACTTTTGCTACATAAGTATATTTAGAACCTAATACTTTTAGACTTTTACTCAAGTAGTATTTCACTGGGTGACTTTCACTTTTACTAGAGTAACTTTCGGTATGTGCACTTTTACTCAAGTATGACAATTAGGTACTTTTTCCACCACCGATTTTGCATCTGTCTGTCCAACTGCAAAATCATCTTGATTGTGTTCAATAGAATCGCAGCAAAATAATACTCTTTATTGTCCTAATCCCCATAATAATTTGTGCAACTCAAGCAAGTTGTGGGTTCTGAAAAGTGCTCTCTTTCTCTCTTCCTCGAGAATAAGACAGTTAGTATATCGAGGAGGCATTGCATCAGCACTCTGTTAATAACCACTTCGCCACAATGTCCCGCACCTGCAAAATGGACACCGCCTTGGGCTCCATAAAGAGCAACAAGATCTTTGATTCCACTGCATCCCTGCCAAAGGAAGTCCTGCTGGAGACCACCTTCAAAGCCTTTGGGTATAACAGTGATATGTTAGAGGTTTTTAAAAAACTATAGAAACTTTAAAATATATATTTATATAATATAATGAAACATTTAATTAAAATGTTTCTTAATTAAAATAATATTACATCAATATTGGTGTGATTACATTGATATCTTGTCTCCTCCTTTTTTCCAATTCCATTTTCAAGGTCTGTATTGAAGGAAATGGATATGAACTGAGCCTTGAGGCCCTTTTTGGAGAGCAAGGTTTCACCCCTGTCTCCAAGGCCTGTACTGGGCTGGTCTCAAGATGCCAGACTCAGTCCAACAGGTGCTGGAAAACTGTATAATTTGATATATTGCTGCTCAAGGAATAGTCTTTTCGTTTGGCTTTTCAGTGTGAGCTGAAGTATTCAAAGACATTTTTAATCATCCATATCTTACAGGCCCCACAGGACCTCGTAAGAGACATTGGACAGAACCTCCAAAAGCTTGTCAGGGAACTGCACTCAAGACACCGCTGAGGCCATGGCCTACCTAAGGATTCTTGGAGATGAAGTTGGATACATCAAGTCCAGTGAGATGGAGCACATGGCCCCGGACCCTAGCTATGAACTGACGTGTTCTTCAAGATAATGCCTCTTAAGGTAAATCATTGTTGACTGAATAGGTCATTCTGAGGGGGAAAGCATATAATAATATACAGTATGTGGAAACAATATAACTAAACAAAAGAGTAAATTACAAATGAAGCTAAACATGATTCCAATTATTTCTATACATTTAGAGTATAACTGACCCACACCCAAAGTCTCTTTGTTTCAATTGGCCTTTTCTTTATTTTTGTACAGGCCATGCAGTCTCTGATGTCCAGCGTTGACAATGAGCTTCATGCCCACTATATCTTCCTGGATTAGAGTTTTCCCTTCCCTCTGTGTCTGGCTTACCCCTGAAATTCTCCTTGTCTGGTGTCTTCGCCCCTGGAGCTAAGCGAGGTCTGAACTTTTCCCCTGGCATGGTAAACTGCCTGCTCTTTTGTTTCTATTCAATTAAATGTATAGGCCTTATGGAACATGTTTGATGGAGTTTGACTATATTTGGACAAATTCTTTCATTTATTTAGGATCCTAGGTGATTTTTACATGTAAATTATGCCTTTCTTACCTGTAGCAGCAGCTGTATTTCATGCAATCTATTGATGTGGAGTATATTACACAAATGGGCCTCGACATTCCTGAGTTTGTGGTGGCTGGCATCGAGATGCACACCAGCATATACCATGAGAGTTCCCTGAGTGCTAAAGTCATCATTAGCAGGAATGTTATCTAACTCTTCATATCTGCACCCAAGGGAACCACTCAGCTTCTATTCAGTGTCAGGTGGGAATTACTTCAACTTAAATTATTTTACTTCTAATAATTTAATATTAAATATAAGTGGCACATTATGGTTAGCTCACATACATATTAAGAATGTTTTAAATGCCATCATTTTTTAAAAATGTAGACCAACTTGACCTAAATCAGCCTCAACTTGCATCATTTATATTAAGCATTACTATATGATGTAAAAAGTTATATTAAATACTCTTAAATTAAATTCCTACAACTCTTCAAAATCCAGAAAGAAGCTGATGTACAGTGGGGCAAAAAAGTATTTAGACAGCTACCAATTGTGCAAGTTCTCCCACTTAAAAAGATGAGAGAGGCCTGTAATTTTCATCATAGGTACACTTCAACTATGACAGACAAAATGAGAAGAAAATAAATCCAGAAAATCACATTGTAGGATTTTTTATGAATTTATTTGCAAATTATGGTGGAAAATAAGTATTTGGTCACCTACAAACAAGCAAGATTTCTGGTTCTCACATACCTGTAACTTCTTCTTTAAGAGGCTCCTCTGTCCTCCACTCATTACCTGTATTAATGGCACCTGTTTGAACTTGTTATCAGTATAAAAGACACCTGTCCACAACCTCAAACAGTCATAGTTGAAGTGCACCTATGATGAAAATTACAGGCCTCTCTCATATTTTTAAGTGGGAGAACTTGCACAATTGGTGGCTGACTAAATACTTTTTTGCCCCACTGTAAGTTTCCTCCACCCAGACTAAGATGGTGCCCTCTATAGGAGAGGGCATGACAGACTCCACTGAGTGCCAGCTCCTGTTAACTGGTATGAATATCTGCACCAAACTGTGTTACGCCAACGCAAACTCAGACGATGCAGGGGAGAGCAGGTGAAGGCTGCGTCCATTGCTTGGATTTCCAAACATGATTGATTTCAACTGTATCATTCTATTTATTAAAAGGATAATCTTTATGAGACGACAGAGGGACGACAGAAAACGGACTATCCCCGAGGGTGGAAGGTATGTGTGTCCAATGGAGAACAAAATAAATCAAATTAAGACGGACAAATGCCATAAATATCCACATAAAATCAATTGGGGTCTGCAGAGCGTTCTGAAAGTATTCAGACCACTTGACTTGTTCCATATTTTGTTACTTTACAGCCTTATTCTAAAATTGATTAAATAAAAAAATGTCTTCAATCTACAAACAATACTCCATAATGACAAAGCGATAACAGGTTTTTTAGGAATTTTAGCAAATTCATTAAAAATTTAAACAGAAATACCTTATTTACTTAAGTATTCAGACTCTTTGCTATGATACCTGAAATTGAGCTCAGGTGCATCATGTTTCCATTGATCATCCTTGAAATCTTTCTACAACTTGATTGGCATCCACCTGTGGTAAATCAAATTGATTGGATATTATTTGGAAAGGCACACACGTTTTGTTTTGTGTCGAGGCATAGATCTGGGGAAGGGTACCAAATAATGTCTGCAGCATTGAAGGTCCCCAAGAACAAAGTGGCCTCCATTCTTAAATGAGAAACGTTTGGAACCACCTCGAGTCTTCCGAGAGCTAGCTGCCCGGCCAAACTGAGCAATCGGTCAGGGAGGTGACCAAGAACCCGATGGTCCCTCTGACAGAACTCCAGAGTTACTCTGTGGAGATGGGAGAACCTTCCAGAAGGACTACAATATCCGCAGCACTCCACCAATCAGGCCTTTATGGTAGAGGCTAGATGGAAAACACTCATCAGTAAAAGGCACATGACAGTCCGCTTGGAGTTTGCCAAAAGGCAGTTAAAGACTCTCAAAACCATGAGGAACAAGATTGAACTCTTTGGCCTGAATGCCAAGCATCATGTCTGGGAGGGAACTTGGCACCACCCCTACGTTGAAGTATGGTGCTGGCAGCATCATGCTGTGGGGATGTTTTTCAACGGCAGCGACTTGGAGACTAGTCAGGATCGAGGAAAAGATGAACGGAGCAAAGTAGAGAGAGATCCTTGATGAAAACGTACCCCAGAGCGCTCAGGATCTCAGACTGGGGTGAAGGTTCACCTTCCAACAAGACAACGACCCTAAGCACACAGCCAAGACAACAAATGAGTGGCTTTGCGTAATGAAGGGGCGGTGAGTCGGAAGCAGGTGCAGGTGAAACATTTTAATAAAACAAAACCAAGAACATGACACTAACATAAGGCAGAACACCGATACAGAAGAACAATACCAACTGGTGAGTGAACATGGGCGAGTAACATATAAAGGGGAGGAAATAAAGGTAATGGAGTCCAGGTGTGAATCATAATGATTAACAGGTGTGTGTAATGATGAGTGCCAGGTGTGCTCAATGATACAATCCTAGGACCGGTGGTTAGTACTCTAGAGACGTCATATGCCTGGGGGGAGAAGCAGGAGCAGACATAATCCCCAGGATGAAACACAGGGGTCTCACTGCGGTGACGGTCTGCCTGTTCCCTCTGACGAGGAACGGCGTGCTGGGGTCTCACGTGCGCATTGTTCCACACCCCCTCCATGTGCCGGAACTACTCATCTACTACAGGAGCCACGGTCTGGCCCGGGGTCCATGGGGCCAGGGCCGGCTGGAAACCCAAAACACACTGGAAGGGGTTCAACCCAGTCGAGATGTGACGTAGAGAGTTCTGGGCATATTCTGCCCAAGGAAGAAAATGTACCCACTCAGCCTGCCGGTCCTGACAGTGACTCCTCAGGAACCTCCCCAGCTCCTGATTCATCCTCTCCACCTGCCCGTTAGACTGAGGCTGATAACCAGATGTGAGGCTAACCGTGACCCCGAGCTTCTCTAAGAAGGCCCTCCATACTCGGGATGTGAATTGGAGGCCACGGTCCGAGACGATGTCCTTCGGAAGGTCATAATGCCAGAAGACCTGCTGGAAGACTGCCTCAGAAACCTGGAGAGCAGTGGGAAGACCAGGAAGAGGGGTGAATCGACATTACTTTGAAAATCTATCCACTACCACCAGAATGGTGATGAAACCATCAGAAGGGGGAAGATCAGTAACAAAGTCAATGGATAGATGGAACCAAGGTTGCTGAGTCACAGGAAGTGGCAGGAGCGTCCCTGCTGCAGCATTTCCGGGGGGGAATTGGTTTGTGCACTCACGGAGCAGGAGTTGACATACCGAGTAACATCCTGCACCACAGTGGGCCACCAGTATTTCTCAGTGAGGGAATGGATGGTGTGAGAAATCCCTGGATGTCCAGCAATGACAGCTGTGTGCCCAGGTCAGCAGCCGATCCCTTATCCCTGTCGAAACGTAGATGTGTGTGCCCAGGTCAGCAGCCGATCCCTTATCCCTGTCGAAACGTAGATGTGTGTGCCCAGGTCAGCAGCCGATCCCTTATCCCTGTCGGAACGTAGATGTGTGTGCTCAGGTCAGCAGCCGATTCCTTATCCCTGTTGGAACGTAGATGTGTGTGCCCAGGTCAGCAGCCGATCCCTTAACCGTGGGAACGTAGATACGCACGGGAAGATAATTCTGGGGTGCGGGCTCCCTCTCTAGAGCCTGGTGAATGTCCACATCTACTTCCCAAACCACTGGACCCACGACTCGGGATTATGGGATTATGGGTGCCCTCTGGTTAGGACCCTCCCCTGAACCGTAAATGTGGGACAGGGCATCGACCTTGATGCTCTTAGAACCTGGGCGATAGGTCAGCATGAAGTAGAACCTGGTGAAGATGAGGGCCCACATGGCTTGGCACAGATTCAGTCTCCTCGCTGTCCGTATGTACTCAAGGTTCAATGGTCGGTGAGGATGACGAATGGTTCCTTGGTGCCCTCCAGCCAGTGTCTCCACTCCTCTAATGTCAACTTCACCGCCAAGAGCTCCCAATCTCCAATGCCATAATTCCTCTCCGCGGGGGACAGTTTCTTGGAGAAGACAGCACAAGGATACAGTTTTAATGGGTCCCCCTGTCTTTGTGACTAAACTGCCCCCACACCCACCTCCGATGCGTCAACCTCAACCACAAATGGTAGAGTGTGATCTGGGTGTTTTAGCAAGGGGGCGGAGGTGATACGCTCCTTGAGGAGACGAAAGTCCTTGTCGGCTGCCGGAGACCAAACCAACCTACGAGGCCCACCCTTGAGGAGGGAGGTGAGAGGGGCGGCGACGGCACTGAAGTTCCTGATGGAGCGGCGGTAAAAGTTGGCAAACCCCAAAAACCGTTGTAATCCTTTGATGGTGGTTGGGACTGGCCATGACCTTAGCGCATCTACCTTCTTGTCCTCCATCCTCACTCCCTGCAGGCTGATTTGGTAACCCAAGAAGGAGACAGCCCTCTGGTGGAATTGGCACTTCTCCACCTTGATGAACAGGTGGTTCGCCAAGACTGCTATAACACGAGTAATGTTATCTTCCAGGTTGGTCGAGAAGATCAGGATGTCAGAGATGTACATAATCACCTGACATCTGAGCATGTCCCTGAACACCTCGTTGACGAATGCCTGGAACACTGACGGAGCATTGAAGAACGGAGCAAAGATGAACGGAGCAAAGTAGAGAGAGATCCTTGGTGAAAACTTGCCCCAGAGCGCTCATGTTCTGGGTCTCAGTCACCAACAGAGGGTAGATGCATCTGCGCGGAGGTGTAGCACCGGAAAACTAGTCAATGGTAAAGTCCCAGGGCCGATGAGGAGGGAGACAGGTAGCGCGGGTCTTGGAGGATACCTCCCTTAGACCCTGATATTCCTCCGGGATGTTGGGGCTGAAGGGCAACCACAGGACTCTCAACTGACGTGTAAACAGGGGACAGGAAAGCAGGTCTTCCGGCATTCAGGTGACCAGTTGGTGATTCTCATCCTTGACCATGAGATGGTAGGGTTATGGCGCTGAAGCCAAGGTAGGCCGAGGATGATCTTGTGAACTAGTGCACTGGAGATGAAGGGGATGTTTTCCTGGTGATTGGGCTCCACGGTGAGGTTGAGTGGTTGGGTGATGTGTGTGATGGTTCCGGATCCTAGAGATCGACAGTAGAGACTTTGAACCGGTAAAGGAGAAGAGAGCGGGTAGGTAGTAATATTGAGAGAGGAGGCAAGGGTCTGAGTCCCCCGAGGCGCTGGAATCCACTAAAGCTGTAGACACAGGGCATGAGGGACAGGCAGCCAGAGTGATGGTACTAAAAATAATCTAACTGGAAGAGCAGTAGATGGAATACTCACTCCTGGTCCAGGGGATGTAACATCACGTGACCCTCCCTCTGCACTAGTGGATCCCGGATTCTGAGGAAACGGACACCACTGGCGCTTGTGCCTTCCCTGGCCACAGTGCAGACAGAGCCCCAGCTGTATCCGTCTGCGTCATTCCGCCACGGGAAGGCGTGTGACCCCTACCTCCATAGGTTCAGGCTCTGATGCCAAACACTCACCGAAGGAGGGAGAGAAGCGATGAAGAGGAGGTTATCCAGATGAATGGCCATCTCAATGAGTGCGTCCAGGGTGAGGTTGTCATCTCGGCTGGCCAGTTCCATCTGGATCTCCTCGCGCAGACCTCTTCTAAATAACGTGCTGAGCGCCAACTCATTTCATCCACTGGTAGCTGCTACTGTCCGGAAGGTAAGTGCATACTCAGCAGCTGTCTGATTCCCCTGCTGGAGCTGAAGCAGATGCTCACCTCCCTCTGTGCCCTCCGCGGGATGATCGAAAATACATGAACCCCTCATAAAACCCAAGAAGACTATCAAAAAGAAAATAGCAAAAGGAGAATGCGAAAAACACGCTGGTTGACTTGCCTAACATACAAGACGAACTGGCACAGAGAAACAGGAAACACAGGGATAAATACACTTGGGGAAATAAGAGACACCTGGAGGGAGTGGAGTCAATCACAGGAACAGGTGAAACAGATCAGGGCGACACATAAGGCAGAATGCCGATACACAAGAACAATACCAACTGGTGAGTGAACATGGGAGAGTGACATATAAAGGGTAGGAAATTATGAAGGTAGTGGAGTCCAGGTTTGAATCATAATGATTAACAGGTGTGCGTAATGATGAGTGCCAGGGCCCTCATTTATCAATGTTGCCTACAAACAGAAATGTTCGTAAAACATGCATGCAGTAATTTCTAAGCAAAGTGTGGGATTTATTCATTTGTGCTTATACTTGAGAATGTGCGTAAATAGAAGCACACCTCTGACCATGCGTACACACAGCACCTTGTGGTAAATAAGTGAAACTGCTATTGAAATACCATCCACCAAATGGAGAAAGGATTGACATACTGATTCAAGTAATAAACTATGAAGAAAAAATATAATACATTAATTTGTTTATTCATGTAATTTCTTTCATAGACACTTATGCTACTAATAGTTTTCTCAGGGTGCTATCAAATTCATAATATGAACCCATTTAAGCCTAATTAAATAATAAAATAAATTAGTAAGGGAGTGGAATGTAAGGTTGGAGGCAACCAGTTAAATAATATTAAAGGCAACACTGAGGCATCGTGACTTGTCCAACATGGCAAATCTTGCATTGCTGGAGGATCTGGCACAAGCTGCATTAAGCAGGGAGCATGTTTTCAGTGAGCGTGCAGATGTTTTTGCTGAGAGCGACACTTGGCTTATTAGTAGATTTCATTTTCCAAGGCATAGTTTATTGTATCTCTGCAACCAACTCTCTCCAGTATTAGAAAGGGAGACGAAACGCGCCAATGCCATCCCAGTGCATACCCAAGTCCTCTCCACCCTGGGATTTCTGGCCACTGGAACATTCCAACTGGAGATTGAGGACCGGTCTGACATTTCACAACCAACCATGAGCCGAATATTGCCTGCAGTCCTTCATGGCATTATTTCATTGACCCCACAATACATACAGTTTCCACTGCTGTGCAACAGGCCAGAGTGAAAAGGGATTTCCATACCATAGCTGGATTTCCCAATGTCATTGGAGCAATTGACTGCACCCACATCGCAATAAAAGCACCATCATTGAACAAATTCAACTTGTTCAACCGAAAAGGTTATCATTCTGTCAATGTGCAGGTCCTCTGTGATTCAAATTTGGCTTTGTTGAATATAGTGGCCAAACGGCCAAGTGGGACACACGATTCATTCATTGTGCAGGACAGTTCAGTCGGCCCTAACCTCCAGGAAGGAGCTGTTAAGGACGGATGGCTTATTGGTAAGTGACTTGTGTTTTATTTGCAAGGTTTTATTTGCCATGTTAGACCTCTACTGGGAAACAATATCTGAATGTTGTGTTCAATACTGCAGGACACCGGGGCTACCCATTAAAACCATGGCTGATGACTCCCCTCACAAACCCCTCAAACCAACAAGAGGCAAGGTACAACCAAGCCCACGCACGCACAAGAGCAACAGTGGAGCGCACCATAGGCCTGCTGAAAGGGCATTGTCTGACTGCAATACCAGCCTAGCAAGGTTTGACTCTACAATGACATTCCTTCAAATGCCATTACGTGAATGTAATACAATGTGCAAATTCCTTTTTAGGTTTGCTACATTGTCAAGGCTTGCAGTGTGCAACACTGCAATCAAAAATGGCATTCCCCTGAATGATCCACCCATACCCACTCGCCAAAGAGGACACCCTTCTTGTAGGCCTGGGGATGAGGGGTCAGCCAAATCACCCACATCTGTCAAGATTTCATGTTTTGTTATTTTTGTTATTTTAATTTTGTTACATTTATTTTGTTATATTTATTGTCAAGAAAAAATATTGAGATGTGGTCCATGTCTGAATATAGTTGCAAAAATAAAGCTTGACTTACCATCAGTTGGTGTGTCTGGTATTCCTTCAGGGTCTGGGAGAGGGTCCTCAGTATCACCATCACAAATGAAGCCAGACACTGAGGTCTCTCCAATTATACTGCCAATGTGCTGGTCCATAGCAGACAGTGAAGAGTCACGCTGCCCTCCTCCTGTTGCACGTATCCCTTTTGTGGATCATATTTCCATTTCCTTTTCATTTCATTAACTGTTCTGCACTCAGATGAGGCAGAATTTACCACAGCTGTAACCTGCTCCCAAGCATTATTTTGTATCTTATCTGTCAAGCCATCGCTGAGGGCTCCAAAAGGTACAGCTTGTTTTGTTTCCACTTTGGTGATCAAAAGTATATTTTATGCGCCCGAATAGTTTTCTTTCTTTGTCTTCTTTGATTTCTCCATGTTGGCGGACAGAAATTAGTGACATTTCTTGCAGCTTCAAAGGGAAGGTTTGTCACTATAAATGGACATTTAGGGGGGTTCTTTCTGTAAATGAGACTTCACGTGCACTAGCACAGTGTTTTAGAATGTGTCTGATTTATCAAGGCAAAATACTTACAGGTATCAAGCGTACAAGCAATTGATAAATACCAACTTTTTTGTTCTTGTGAATATTCTACATTTTCTTTGGACGAATTCATTTATAAGATTTTCTACGCAACATTGATAAATGTGCGTAATGATGAATCCCAGGACCGGTGGGTAGTACCCTGGCAACGGCTTACGCTGTGGGGGAGGAACAGGAGCAGATGTGACACTTTGGTACAAGCCTCTGAATGTCCTTGAGCTGCCAAGCTAGAGCCCGGATTTGAAACGATCGAACAACTCTGGAGAGACCTGAAAATAGCTGTGCAGCGACGCTCCCCATTCAACTTGACGGAGCTTGATAGGATCTGCAGAGAAAAATGGGAGAAACTCCACAAATACAGGTGTTTGTAGCGTCAAACTCAAGAGACTCGAGGCTGTAATCGCCGCCAAAGGTTCCTCACCAAAGTACTGAGTAAAGGGTCTGAATACTTATGTAAATGTGAGTTTTCAGTTTTCATTTTTTTATACATTTGCAAACATTTCTAAATACCTGTTTTTGCTCCATCATTATGGGGTATTGTGTGTGGATTGATGAGGAGAAAAAAATGATTGAATCAATTTTACAATAAGGCTGTAACGTCACAAAATGTGGAAAAAGTCAAGGGGTCTGAATACTTTCCGAATGCACTGTATCTGTCCTCTCCATATTAGGTGCTGAGCCCACAGAGGCGACCGTAACACTGAAGTACTGCAAGGACACTCTAACCACTGACGTCCAGATCCCTGATTACGACAGGGATAAAGCTGGCAGTCACAGACGGCAACGTCAAGGGGAAGAAGATGCGTGGCACAATATTTCACAGTTGTTTCTAGTTGGCCTTTCCAGGTAAAAGAAATCACAGTGTTGTAATTCTTTCCAGTCTTCCTCTGTGCAAAAAGTAATTGTGAGATATGCTAAGTGTCAGACAGCTTTTTCTCTGTGATGTGAGACCTGACAATGTCAATAACAAAATGTAACTGCA
The DNA here is from genome assembly GCF_036934945.1 of Oncorhynchus masou masou. NCBI lineage: Eukaryota > Metazoa > Chordata > Actinopteri > Salmoniformes > Salmonidae > Oncorhynchus > Oncorhynchus masou. The sequence continues at coordinate 29,506,930 of NC_088232.1, forward strand.
AACAGTAATGATTAAAGTCTTACATCTGGTTTTCCCATACATATGACAACAAGTTGAGGTGAAGATGAAGTCCGACCTGAACTCTGAGATTCAAAACTCATCCCAAATACAGAAGATTACCAGAGGCAGCTACAAAAGCTCATTGATGACATACTAGATCAGAAAGTGGCTAAAACTGATATGAAAGTGCAGCACATTGTTACCAAAGCCATTGAGGTGAGGGATGTTGGCGCTGTGTTTGAAATATATTTTGGTTAATGCCATCGGCAGTAATTTTTCCAATTGTCTACTCCCAATTGCAGCAGTTTTGTTTCCATTGATAACATTTCTCTACAAAAATGATCAATCTCAAAGTATCTATTTTTAGGCAAGCAACATTTAGACAAGGTTGCTTCACAAGGTTGCTGGAAGAAACAAGAGGAGCCTCGCTGAACTCACTCTGCCCTGAGAATCTGTTCCTTCGATCGTAAGTATCTGACAATTCACATATTAAATGGGTTGGGGTTATTTCCATTTCAATCCATTCAATTCAGGAGATAAAATTAAATCTCAATTTAATAATGGCAAAGTGTCAGGGGAAACGGGATAAATTCAACACTAATGACAATAAGTTAATTTGTCACTTTCTTGTTTTTTTGTTTATTTGTTTTTACAAAGGTGACAGCCCTTACAAAAAAAGATTGCAGTTTTAAAACTGTAACTGCAGTTCCACTGCAAACTTAATGCAGTAAAAAAAAATGTGTTATTTTGGATGCAGTATTTGCAGCATATTGCAGTTATACTGCATTCTAACTACAGTTATACTACAGTGTACTGCAATTATACTGATCTCTGACTCAAACCTTTTTTCGTAAGGTAGTTTATTCAGATATCAGTTCAACCAGAACAAAATGGCCGTCTACCTTGTTGAGCCTTTGGGAGGAAAATCTTCTGAAGAGCTAAACTTTCCCACTACCCTGTACATTCCTTCAATCGATGTTACTGAAATAGGTTGGATGACTCCTGCCAATGAGACCCAAATCCTAACTTTCACCATACCCCGCTCTTTTGACTTCATGCTGCCCTTGCTTAGCTTTGCTGAAGTGACCTCCAAAGTGATCAGCAACTTCTACAAATGGGAGGGATCCATCTCTGAGGGAAACAACACTGTTGATGCTCCCAGCTATATTGCTCATTATAAACGTGGTGGTTTGAGCCCTGAATGCTGATTGGCTGACAGCCGTGGTATATCAGAACATGACAAACCTTTTATTTTTACTGCTCTAATTACATTGGTAACCAGTTTATAGTAGCAATAAGGCACCTCAGGGGTTTGTGATATTTATTATTACTTACATACAACGGGTTACCAACATATTCAAATAATGATTGACATATTTTCATTAAAAAACGTTATTTTGATGAATTTATTGATACTATTTCATCCTACCACAAGATATAGTCCAGGAACAAATCTATGGTTGCTACCCAAGCCAGCTGGTCGTTCGTTCTATTGGTTCGGATGTCAGAGACGTGACCCAGTCGTTCAGTCTTTTTGTTCTGCATCTATGGACGTGACCAGGTCATTCGTTCTGTAAGGAATGACTCTGCAGAAGAGAAGCAGGTACAGGGAGTTGACATTTAATTGGAACGGACATGCAACAGGACAGGAACAGGGTCAGAACTGGGAAACACAAAGACAGACAACAATCAATGCAGCAGCGGGGAACTGAGCTGGAGACCTGACAAATATATGGGAGGTAATAAACAGGTAATTGAGTCCAGGTGAGTCCAATAATGCTGATGCGTGTGACGAGGGAAGGCAGGTGTAAATAATGATGGTGGCAGGAGTGCGTAATGCAAGGCAGCCTGGCGCCCTTGAGTTCCAGGGGGAAGAGCGAAGCAGGCATGACAGTACCCCCCCCTAGCGGCGCCACCTGGCGTCCCACCTAGGCGAGCCTGACGGGCCGGCTGAGGCACGGGAGCTGGACAAGCCGGCTGGGCATAAAATCCCTACGAATCGACAGAGGCGTGGGAGCTTGGCGAGCCGGCTGAGGCATAGGAGCCTGACGATCCGGCTGAGAAGTGAAAGCCTGTCGATCCCGCTGAGGCGTGGGAGCCCGATGATCCGGCTGAGGCGTAGCAGCCTGACAAGCTGGCTGGATGTGAAAACCTGACGATCCGGCTGAGGCCGGACGTGGGATGGGCGCCTTCCGAGCCAACCCGGGGCAAGGAAACCTCTCGAGCCGGCTAGGGCACGGAAGCCCGACGATCCAGATAAGGCAGATAAGGTTCCATCGGCGGCAGCCCCCAGACCCAACGTCACCACCAACCGAACCGCCAGCACTCCACAATGCTTCATTTGATGACTGCTACATTCTGTAAGGAACAACGCTGCAGAAGAGAAGCAGGTACGGGGAGTTGACATTATAATTGGAACGGACATGCAACAGGACAGGAACAGCGTCAGAACTGGGAAACACAAAGACAGACGACAATCAATGCAGCAGCGGGGAACTGAGCTGGAGACCTGACAAATATATGGGAGGTAATAAACAGGTCATTGAGTCCAGGTGAGACCAATATCGCTGATGCGCGTGATGAGGTAAGGCAAGTGTGCGTAATGATGGTGGCAGGAGTGCGTAACGTAGGGCAGCCTGGCGCCCTCGGGTGCCAGGGGGGAAGAGCGGGAGCAGGCATGACAAGTTCTAAATATTCCATTGCCATACTGGCTGGAAACATTCTTATCCTAAGCTTGCTAGCTAGCCAACTACGGCTAACTTAAAGTCACGTCAAAGTGCAGAAAGAATCAAATCGGTAGCTGCATTTGTTTAAGCTGTTTTCTAGTGACATTTATTTGGATACATCCATAACAAAGAGCTAATGAGGCACGATTTCTCCTGGCATAGAAAATGTGCTCTCTCGTTAGGACACTGTTGTTCAGAGGAGCTACCCAACAACATAGCTACACAATAACTTCAAACTGAAGCTGCAAAGACTGCAAACGAGCTGCACATTGTTTCGTTGCACCTTTTTTCAATTGACATTTCTTTGTATATATCCATAAAAATTATGCCAGCTGTTTTATGATTTCGACTGGCTGAGAAACACTGCCTGCCTCTCTCTCTCGTCCCGACTCCCGACCCTTCACATTCATTTCTATGGGACAGTTGGAGATCGAATGTGAATATTGAAACCATGTTGAAATGTCAGAGAGACAGACAGTAAGGTTTATACAAATCTCCACTGTTGAAAACTTGATTTTAGTCTAAAAGAAATGTATGATAATGCCTAAATGCTTTTAATAGTGGAGATCTGTCACGAGAATTATGTTCTCAATGTTCATAAACTGAACTTCAATTAAACTACTCGGTCTGCTACCAAGAATTTGTACGATTCTTGTTGAAATGAAACAGACAGAGGCCAGTCTACAATAGTCAGCAACGTTTATTTACGAGAGCTCTGCTTATCATTTCATGTACATTGGTTTATATACCTCTTATTTCGTCATAAATGTCCCTCCTCCTCTCAGACGTCCATGAACTCTGATGGTCTTGAAGTCAACTCTGAAGGCTCCCTTACCTTTAAAGATGGCCATAGATTACATAAGTCCACCGTGACAGTGAACAGAAATGGACTGGTTACCAGTGGCACCAACAGCATGCAGTGCAGTCCCTTGACATTTGAAAACATCTACAATGGTGACATAGGTAGTAGTGGCACCACCCTGACATCCACGACAAAAGGAATGGCTGAAGAAAGCAGTGTCAAGCTAAGTTTGGAGGGCAAAATATCAAGTACTGAGGCTTCACTAGGTAGGCAATACCTTCAGAGGCAACGCCTATGATTCAAACGCAAGAAGCACAATTAAACTGGCATTGAACAGGGGGGGACCTTCCCCAACAACATGAAGGGATCTCTGCAGGACATGAAGACAGAAAACACCCATGGTCTGAGTCTCACATTATGGACCCTGGCTTTCTGCTCTTAGACAGACTACTTCATCTGTGAGGATGATACAAACATGATATAAAGGTTGGCATGAAGCCTTGTTTTACCTCCATTGACATGAAACATTATCTCAAGTTCTTTGACCTCTGTATGACCAATGAAGGCCACGTGAAGATGAAGCCTACCAAGCTAAACCGGACTAGAATTGTAAGAGGAGCCTACGGAGAAGAACATGTGGATGGATGCACAGATGAGACACAACTGGGAAATTTAAATTGCAGGACTGACCTCCAGTGTCAATGTCAAAGCCACCTTCATTAAAATACTTCCAGCTCCTTTTGAGCTCCTTGTGAATGCTGTTGTCAATGCTCCGGGTCCATGCAACAATATATCATCAGTTTAGACATTAACCAGCTAATTGGTGGGCTAAGACTTCATTTGGACAATCTGCAAGTCTGTGACAAGTCAATGAGAGAGATTGATTTAGAGTACAAAGTGAATGAGGTGAAAGAGAAACGGATTCTTTTGACACAAGAGTATGCTGTGACACTGGAAGACTTGAAGGCCTCTGTGGAGAATGAACTCCACCAAAATCAGAGACCTGATGGCTACAGTCAGGGACAGCATTGAGAGTGGAGACTTTCAAATGCCATTCCTCTCACAAATTGGAAATCAACGGAAGGACTTTGATTACCATTTTAAAATCAGAGAGACAATTGTCCGAGCTATTGATGCAATTGAGGATGTCATCAGACAGATTGATCTACAGAAGCTAGGCGACAGCCGTGTTGCCTGGTTGGGGGACATTGATGGCAGATTTAGAATCAAAGAAAAACTTCAAGATAAAATTAATTAATTGAAACATGTTATTGAGACATTTGATGTCACAATGTTTTTCCTGGATCTGAGGGATTACATCCTTCCGATCAACTTTGCTATATATGTGGAGCAGCTAACTGCTAAGATTCCCTCTGAGGATATGACCAGGGTCCTTGAATCTATAATGGATGTAATTGTCAACTGGTTGAAGAATATGAAATTGCAGACAAAATCAATGCTGTGTATTCTCACATCAGAAATCTGCTTCTCAGGTATGATTTTGACAAGATAATTAAAGTGTTCATGGATCAGACTGTAGTACTCATTAAGAAATTCAAAGTTCAAGGAACAATCGCAGATTGGTGCAACCTGCAATCGCAGGTTGATGCGTTGAGATCTATACACTGAAGTCATGTATGACAAAGTTATGCAACTACTGGATCGGGCTGTAAGTACGTTAAAATCAATTGACTTCAAGCAAAGCATTGATGAGCTAAATTAATACATTTCTGGAGTCATCAAAACCATAAAGGAGTTTGACTAAAATATGTTTGTTGACAATGCTAACCAGAAGATCAGTGAACTAACAAGTTATGTTAATAATCAAATTGAAGCATATGGAATCGCTCTTTGGGAGAATCTTCAAATAATAGGAACAACTCAAAGAGCCAAAAGTTGCCGTAAAGGTGATGACAGATGTGATTGATACTACAGCCTTCGATGATATAAAGTCGATTAAACAGAAAGCACTTCAAAATATGAGAGATAGAGTTAGCACCGGACAGGCGGGAGACTCCGGCAGCTCCGGAGTGAAGGGCGATTCTAGCAGCGCCTGCGTGACGGGCGGCTCTGGCAGCTCCTGGCTGACTGACGACTCTGGCAGCTCCTGGCTGACTGACGGATCTGGCAGCTCCTGGCTGACTGACGGCTCTGGCAGCCCCTGGCTGACTGGCGGCTTTGACAGCTCCTGGCTGACCGACGGCTCTGGCAGCTCCTGGCTGACTGACGGCTCTGGCAGCTCCTGACTGACGGGCGGCTCTGGCAGCTCCTGACAGACGGGCGGCTCTGGCAGCTCAGGACAGACGGGCGGCTCTGGCAGCTCAGGACAGACGGGAGACTCTGGCAGCTCAGGACAGACGGGAGACTCTGGTAGCTCTGGGCAGATCGGAGACTCTGGCAGCTCAGGACAGACGGGAGACTCTGGCAGCGCTGGGCAGGAGGAAGGCTCTGGCAGCGCTGGACAGATGGGAGCACCTGTAGGGAGGAGACGGAGAGAAAGCCTGGTGCGGGGGGCTGCCACCAGAGGGCTGGTGCGTGGAGGTGGCACAGGATAGACCGTGAAGGCGCACTGGAGGTCTTGAGCACCGAGCCTGTCCAACCCTACCTGGCTGAATGCTCCCCGTAGCCAGGCCAGTGTGGCAAGGTGGAATAGCCCGCACTGGGCTATGCTGGCGAACCGGGGACACCATGTGTAGGGCTCGTGCCATGTACCCCGGCCCGAGGAGACGCACTGGAGACCAGATGGGCTGAGCCGGCTTCATGGCACCTGGCTCGATGCTCACTCTAGCCTGGCCGATATGAGGCGCTGCAATGTACCGCACCGGGCTATGCACGCGCACCGGGGACACCGTGCGCCTCATGGCATAACACGGTGCCTGCCCGGTCCCTCTCCCTCCACGGTAAGCACGGGGAGTTGGCTCAGGTCTCCTACCTGACTTAGCCACACTCCCCGTGTGCCCCTCCCAATAAATTTTTGGGGCTGCCTCTCGGGCTTCCAGCCGCGCTGCTGTGCAGCCTCTTCATAAAGCTGCCTCTCGGCTTTTGCTGCCTCCAGCTCTGCCTTGGGGCGGTGATATTCCCCAGCCTGTGCCCAGGGTCCCTTGCCATCTAATATCTCCTCCCAAGTCCAGTTCTCCAGGTATATTCCAGCCTCTCGTCACCACGCTACTTGGTCCTTTCTTGGTGGATGGTTGAGCACGGCCCGAAAACGGCGGGGGAACTTCGGGTAGTGGTCCCGAGCGGAGTCTGGGCCGTTCCAGACAGCGTTGGCCCATTCCAGGGCTCTACCCGTCAAACAGGAGACGAGGAGGCTCACACTCTCTTCACCCGAGGGAGTCGGATGAACGGTAGCCAGGTAGAGCTCAAGCTGGAGCAAAAATCCCTGGCACCCAGCCGCCACTCCATCATACTCCCTTGGGGGCGCGAGACGAAATGCGCTGGGACCAGACGATGACGGAGGAGGAGTGGGTTGCGTCTTCTGTGTGGGAGCTGGGGTGGATGTCGGGAAACCACTCCTCTCCCATCGCTCCATCCTCTCCATCATCAGGTCCATGCCAAACCGATCCGATGGAGGACGGCTCCTGCTGACTCCATGGTAAAAAGGTGCGAGCTTCTGTCAGTACTTCTAGAAGTAGTGGCTAGAGGAGTCAGGCGCAAAGAGCAGGGTAGTAGATAAGTGGATAGTTTATTCCCAAAGCAACAGTGTCGGTCAACGCCACACACACAGGCGCTATAAGACCCAGTCCAAAACAACAGGACCAAACGGTTCGGGAAAAAATAACATCCACAGAAATCACACACACCAAATAACAGAAAACAGGCTCCCTAAATATGGTTCTCAATCAGGGACAGCGATTGACAGCTGCCTCTGATTGAGAACCATACCAGGCCAAACACAGAAATAGCAAATCATAGAAAACTAACATAGACAACCCACCCAACTCACACCCTGATCATACTAAAACAAATGACAAAACAAAGGAACTAAGGTCAGAATGTGACAATCTTTCAGGGTATTTTGTCATAATTTTAATGTGGATATCACCAACTAAACCTATGATGGTGTGAGCTTCTGCGATGCTTCCCGCAAGGATGGCATCACCACTTTCATGGCTTCGGTTGGTTTCCTCATATTCCTTCTTACAGGGAGGTCACCTTCACAGGTGTATGGAAAGTGTTCAGCCTCTAACTGTTAAGAAACACCTGAATTCCTGGCACTTTATTTACTGCACATACTACAAACCTCTTTACTATAAATCGTCATAATGAAAGTTTTCTAGATGTTATTTTTTATGGACACAATACACAATACATTGGATTATTTTTGCCGTATTTAGTGTTTATACTGAAGGTATGAGACACATGCTGATTCCCTCTTGTTCCTTATCTATCCAGTCTAACCCCGACAAGGATACAGACATAGTGAGTGTCAAAGCCACTCTGAAGAGCTCTGAGAAGTTGAGTTTCCAGGTTGCCTGGAATATGGATACCATGCATTCCACCATTGAAGGGCTCAAAGAGCAGATGCCTGCCATCACAGATGTGCTGCTCAAGTTCATAAACACGTATCACATAGCTCACTTTGGCTTCGATGTAAACCGTGCCTCCATGAAGCTGAAGAACTGTCTCCAACGTCCTTGAGAGAGCCCATCATGAGGTCCCAATGTGTCTCGATACACTACAGAATTTTATGAGAGAGATGTTTAGTAGCTGACAACATACTGTCTATAAACATCACTGATATGAGTGACACGCATCCACTAGGTTTTCAGTTCTTACGTTCTTGCGTGAGACCAATTTCGCTCTTCCCGGACTAGAGGAGAGACTTTCTGGACAGGAGGTCTATGAGAGGGCCAGTCGCTCTGTGTCTGCAGCCATTGACCGGGTTGCCCAAAGGTTCTTAAATCTCATGGAGGCCATAACTGAGATTGAACGTTTCATTAAATGTTTTGAGTTCCCCCTCCCTGGTAGCAATGTAGTCTTCAACGGAAAGGATATTGTTGCCAATCTGAGGTCTGCCATTAAAGCCACCAAGTATTATATAACTGACGAAGAGAGCGACTTGGAGGATGTGAGTCTGGAGGAGCTGATCCAGGAAGTGAATGAACTCCTGCAACTATGTTTCCAGATGGCAGGACAGCTGATCCAGGAAGTGAATGAACTGCAGATGGCAGGAGAGTTCCTCAAATTGGAGGAAATCCAGAAAATGGCCCGCAAAATCTTGGTTGTGGCAAGATCTGAAGCTGGCGAGTACAAATACTGCCAAAATGAAGATCCAGGAAACCTATAATGAGGTGACCATGGAGCGTGTGAACAGTGACCTCAAGGAGCTTGCCGCGATTTTACATTCTCACTTTTATGGGGGACTCAATGAATTTATCAACCTAATTGAGCAGGTGTAGTAAAGCATGGCTCCATACATTAGAGTAACCTTGAAAAAGATGGACATTGATTTTCCCCTTCCCTTCTTCTGGAAGCCTTTCAGTGAGTGGCCAACGCAGATCAGGCAGTGAGTGAGCAATGCTTATCACCACTTGAATGAGAACAGCTAACTGCATTGACTGTGCTATATGGAAAAAAAACAATATACTAACATATACTTTATGCTTGAGCTCTGACTTTGCTATGGAAAACCCAAAAATATTATACTAACACATATACATCATGTTTGAGCTGTTATTATATATGTATCTCTGTGTTGAATTTTAAAGAGAGTTTTATTTTTAAATTGCTGAACAATTAACAATTCATGTAGCATGTTGTTTCTTTTTGATGACTATGTTAATTGAGACAAAAAGGGGATTTTTACAGCACAAGTGTAGTACTGTACATTGTTCAATTCCAAGATATGGTCAACAATGCATTCAAGTGGGATTCTTACATCCCAACAATGGAAGATGGTTCACACACATAAAGTACAGACTCCAAGATCCTTCTTTTGTTGGAGCTTAAGGTTGAAATAGTGTGGCCCTTAGATGGCAGGGTCGTCCAACTCATTGGAATATTTCTAGTTTTAGAAGTTCAGCTGTCTACAACATAGGAAGCTAAAAACCTTTGTTTGCTGGGTCCAGTTATTCACCCTTCACCCTGCCTCTTCTCTCCCTCTTGCCCTCCCTTCTTTCTCACTCCAAATATCCCATACAGCCTCTTGCCCTCTTTCATACTGTGTGCCACATTCCCCCTGCTTATTTCCCCTGGTTACCTGGTTGGACACTTAATGCCCCCCACAGCTATTTCATATACTCTCCCGAAGAGGGGCCCATAACAAATGTTGCTAAGCATGGTGGCTGTCACCTGTTTGGAATTCAGGGCTGTGTTGGTCGCCAGAGCGTGCTGCTTTTCCCACAGTAGTCTATCAAAAAGTTTTATGTTTGAGTTTTGCTCAAACATCAAACTGTATGGGCATCAACAATATCAGAATATGTAAATGCATTCTATCTTATAAATAACTCATATTAGACTAGAAAGGACTTTGGCTTCATGTATTACTTCATTATGAGCAATCTCCTTCAGATTCAAGTGACTAAGTCACATGTCCAGTTTGGACAAGTATCTGTTATGAGTTTCATGTTAATTTCAGAAAATGTCAAAAATGAAAAGTTCAGTGTGGCTTTATTTTCAGGAACAAACATGCAGTACATCATATGTCTTTAAATATTCATAGAGATCAACAAATGATGGTGTGTTTTGGTGTTGGACACTAACAAAACATTTGTTTTCATCTTTTTCTAGGAAAGACATATGGAGTATATAGAGTTATACAGTTGTAAACATATACTTTCTTCTGCTATTCAATCCCACTCCCCGCTCTCCCCACTTGACCCCAAAATGAAAGGCAAAAATAGAACAACCCATCCCTTCCCAATACCTCATTTTGTATTACATCGTCATACCAACATGATCACATATAGGCTTATTTCTCGAGCAGACATTGGTGGAATTGCATCATACATACTGTATGTCTGCAGGTGACCGGTGCACCTACTGGCTTGCCCAGAGGGTGCCACAATATGCTACAGGTGGCCAGACTTAACTGACGATGTTACTATAACATAACAAGCTATTGCCCAGATATTAAAGTGACTTCAGAGGTCATTAATTAGATGTGCTATTGTTAAATATCCCTGAATTGGATTACTGCCAGCCTTGAGTAATCTAATTTCTATGAAAGAGTAACAAGACTGCAAAAGAAAACAAAATGTCTGTGATTTACGGGGTGCGTAAAAGGGAATGAAACATCCGCTGTGACACCCCCACCCCATTCCCATAATATTCCTCATGCACATTGTCAGCTGTGTGTCTTTAATGAGTAGATGCAAAGGATATACTGCTTTGTCAAGATAAGGCCCAAATCCCTGTCATCAGCGTGAAGAAAAGATGGAGGAAAAGGGGGAGGAGGGTGGGGTGCCTTGTAAGAATTTGCAGATGAGTAGGTAAACCACCACTACCCTCCGTATTATTGGCCAACGTGCAGTCATTGGAAAACAAACTGGATGATCTACGATTAAGATTATCCTACCAATGGGACATTAAAAACTGTAATAGCCTATATTTCACAGAGGCGTGGCTGAATGACAACACGGACAATATAGAGCTGGCTGGCTTCTCCGTGCATCGGCAGGACAGAGCAGCTACGTCTGGTAAGACGAGGGGCGGGTGTGGGTCTATTTGTCAATAACTGCTGGTGCGTGATGACTAATATTAAAGAAGTCTCAAGGTATTGCTCGCCTGAGGTAGAATACCTCAAGATAAGCTGTAGACCACACTATCTACCAAGAGAGTTGTCATATATATTATTCATAGTCGTCTATTTAACACCACAAACCGGTTCTGGCACTAAGACCACACTCAATGAGCTGTGTAAGGCCATTAGCAAACAAGAAAATGCTCATACAGAAGTGTCACTCCTAGTGGCCGGGGACTTTAATGCAGGCAAATCTGTTTTACCTCATTTCTACCAGCATGTCACAAGTGCAACTAGAGGGGAAAAAACTCAAGACCATCTTTACTGCACACACAGAGGCACATACAAAGCTCTCACCTCACCCTCCATTTGGCAAATCTGACCATAATTCTATCCTCCTGATTCCTGCTTACAAAAACGAAAGCAGGAAGTACCAGTGACTCACTCAATACGGAAGTGGTTAGATGATGTGGATGCTACACTACAGGACTGTTTGCTAGCATAGACTGGAATATGTTCTGGGATTCATCCAATGGTATTGAGGAGTATTCCACCTCAGTCACCGGCTTCATCAATAAGTGTATTGACGACCTCGTCCCCACAGTGACCATATGTACATTTCCCAATTAGAAGCCATGAAATACAGGCAACATCCGCACCGAGCTAAAGGCTAGAGGTGCTGCTTTCAAGGAGTGGGACTCTAGAAATCTCGCTATGTCCTCAGACGAAACATCAAACAGGCAAAGTGTCAATAGAGGACTAAGATTGAATCCCACTACACCAGCTCTGACGCTCATCAGATGTGGCAGGGCTTGAAAAGTATTACGGGCTACAAAGGGAAACCAAGCCGCGAGCTGCCCAGTGACGCAAGTCTTACCGACAAACTAAATGCATTTTATTCTGGCTTCAAGGCAAGCAACATTGAAGCATGAATGAGAGCACCAGCTGTTCCCGGACAACTGTGTGATCACGCTTTCCGTAGCCAATGTGAGCAAGACATTTAACCTTTCTAGGGCAGGGGTTCCGCTAGCAGGGTAGCCTAGTGGTTAGAGCATTGGACTAGTAACCGAAAGGTTGCAAGTTCAAACCCCCGAGCTGACAAGGTACAAATCTGTCGTTCTGCCCCTGAACAGGCAGTTAACCCACTGTTCCTAGGCCATCATTGAAAATAAGAATTTGTTCTTAACTGACTTGCCTAGTTAAATAAAGGTAAAATAAATCAAATCAAATAAATAGCAACAACATTCCACTGAAAAGGCAGTGCGTGAAATTCAAAAATATTTTTTTGAAATATGTAACTTTCACACATTAACTAGTCCAATACAGCAAATGAAAGATAAACATCTTAATTTAATTAATTAATTTGGTTAATTTACCCATCATGTCCGATTTCAAAAATGCTTTACAGCGAAAGCACAACATATGATTATGTTAGGTCCTAGCTAAGTCAAAAAATACACAGCCATTTTTCCAGCCAAAGATAGGAGTCACAAAAAGCAGAAATATAGATCAAATTAATCACTAACCTTTGATGATTTTCATCAGGTGACACTCATAGGACATCATGTTACACAATACATGTATGTATGTTTTGTTCGATAATGTGCATATTTATATCAAACATCTCAGTTTACATTGACTCCAAAACATCTGATGATTTTGCAGAAATACTCATAATAAACATTGATAAAAGATACAGTTATTCACAGAATTAATGATAGACTTCTCCTTAACGCAACCGCTGTGTCAGATTTTAAAAAACTTTACGGAAAAAGTATAATCTGAGAACGGCGGTCAGAGCCCAAAACAGCCAGAGGAATATCCGCCATTTTGGAGTCAACAAAGTTAGAAATAACACCATAAATATTCACTTACCTTTGCTGATCTTCATCAGAAGGCACTCCCAGGAATCCCGGTTCGACTATAAATGACTGATTTGTTCCATAAAGTTCCATAAATTCCATCATTTATGTCCAAATAGCCACTTGTTGTTAGTGTGTTCAGCCCAGTAATCCATCTTCATAAGGCGCAGGCACTTCGTCCAGACAAAAACTCGAAAAGTTCCGTTACAGTCCTTAATAAAAAAGGCAAACGATGTATGGAATCAACATTTAGGATGTTTTTAACATAAAACATCAATAATGTTCCAACCGGAGAATTCCTTTGTCTGAATAAAAGCACTGGAACGAGAGGTAACTCTGTCGGAAGCACGCGTCATGACACCAAGGCACTCTGCCAGACCACTGACTCAAAGATGTCTCATAAGGTCTCATGAGCCCCTCCTTTATAGTAGAATCCTCATTCAAGTTTCTAAAGACGGTTGACATCTAGTGGAAGCCGTAGGAAGTGCAACTTTATCCATATCTCAATGTGTATTCGGTAGGCCAAGCTTTGAAAAACTACAAACCTCAGATGTCCCACTTCCTGGTTGGATTTTTCTCGGGTTTTCACCTGCCATATGAGTTCTGTTATACTCACAGACATCATTCAAACAGTTTTAGAAACTTCAGAGTGTTTTCTATCCAATACTAATAATAATATGCATATATTAGTATCTGGGACAGAGTATGAGGCAGTTCACTCTGGGAATGCTATTCATCCAAAAGTGAAAATGCTGCCCCCTATGCCAAAAAGGTTAATCAGGTCAACATTCACAAAGCCACGGGGCCAGACGGATTACCAGATGTGTACTCAAAGCATGCACAAACCAACTGGCAAGTGTCTTCACTGACATTTTCAACCTCTCCATGACCGAGTCTGTAATAACAACATCTTTCAAACAGACCACCACAGTCCCTGTGCCCAAGAACGCGAGGGTAACCTGCCAAAATTATTACCGCCATGTAGCACTCGCGTCCGTAGCCATGAAGTGCTTTGAAAGGTTGGTAATGGCTCACATCAACACCATTATCCCAGAGACCCTAGACCCACTCCAATTTGCTTATCACCCCAACAGATCCACAGATGACGCAATCTTAATCAAACTCCACACTTCCCTTTCCCACCTGGACAAAAGGAACACCAATGTGAGAATGCTGTTCATTGACAACAGCTCAGCGTCCAACACCATAGTGCCTACAAAGTTCATCACATCGCTAAGGACTAAAGGATCCTGGGACTAAACACCTCCCTCTGCAACTGGATCCTGGACTTCTTGACGGGCCTCCCCCAGGTGGTAAGGGTAGGCAACAACACATCTGCCACACTGATCCTCAATACTGGGGCCCCTCAGGGGTGTGTGCTTAGTACCCTCCTGTACTCCCTGTTTACCCACAACTGTGTGGCCAAGCACGACTCCAGCATTGTAATTAAATTTGCTGATGACACAACAGTGGTAGGCCTGATCACCGACAACGATGAGACATCCCATAGGGATGAGGTCAGAGATCTGACAGTGTGGTGCAAGGACAAGAATCTCTCCCTCAATGTGAGCAAGATAAAGGAGCTGATTGTGGACTATAGGAAAAGGAGGGCCGAACAGGCCCCCATTGACATAAACAGGGCTGAAGTGGAACGGGTCAAGAGTTTAAAGTTCCTTGGTGTCCACATCACCAACGAACTATCATGGTCCAAACACACCAACACAGTTGGGAAGAGGGCACGACAACACCTATTCCCCCTCAGGAGACTGAAATTATTTGGTATGGGTCACCAGATCCTCAAAAAGTTCTACAGCTACACCATTGAGAGCATCCTGACCGGTTGCATCACCACCTGGTGTGGCAACTGCTTGGCATCTGACCGTAGGGCACTACACAGGGTAGTGCATACAGACAAACTTCCTGACGTCCAGGACCTATATACTAGGCGGTGTAAGACGAAGGCCCCAAAAATTGTCAAAAGACTCTAGTCACCCAAGTCATAGACTATTCTCTTTGCTATCGCACAGCGTGGCGATAGTCATAGACTATTCTCTTTGCTATCGACCGGAGTGGCAAGTCTAGATCCAAAAGGCTTCTTAACAGCTTCAACTCCCAAGCCATAAGACTCCTGAACAGCTAATCAAAGTGCTACCCAGACCCCTCTTTTACGCTGCTGCTACAAGCCATTAGACTGCTGAACAATTAATCAAATGTCCACCCAGACTATTTACATTGACCCCCCACCCTCTGTTTTTACATGGCTGCTACTCGCTGTTTATTATATATGCATAGTCACTTTACAAATGACCTTAACTAACCTGTTCCCCCGCACATGGACTCGATACCAGTACCTCCTGTATATAACCTCGTTATTGTTACGTTATTTTCTTGTGTTACTTTTTGATTTGATTAGATTTTTTACTTTAGTTTATTTAGTAAATATTTTCTTAACTCTAATTCTGGAACTCTATTGTTGGTTAAATTCTTGTAAGTAAGCATGTCACAGTAAAGTTGTTGTATTCAGCGCATGTGACAAATAACATTTGTTTTGAATTGATTTGATTTGTAAAAAAAATCATATAAATTATTGTAAATTCTTGCAATGTTTCGTCTCAGTCCTAATTTGACCTTTAAGATCAGATGCAGCCTTGCTCCTGAGAGACCTTGGCATTTGGGTGTCATCAGCACCTTGCACCAGGATCATATTAGTCATAAGGTCAGTTTCCATTCCTTTAGGGAAGACACACTGGTACTTAAGAAAGACGCCAAAGCCAGCCAGTAGCTCTCTTCTCGCACCTGCTGCCACCAATTGCTCTTGAAATTAAAAGGTTTTCCTTAAGTAAATCTGAGCTGATTTAACACCAACATGATATAAAGGCAAATAAACACTATCTTCTGCCACTGAAATATTATGGCATGATACTCCTGATAATTTCGTGCAAGCTTTTCAAATTCCATTATTGTTTGTATCATTACTGTAAAGTTATGTTCCGCCTCCCTTACTAAGAAGGATTCCCCCAAAAACAACTAAAGAACAAATCTGCAAATGGAAGAGAGGCACCTTTGACAGCAGGAGAGGGACATCCCACCACCTAGGAGGAGGAGTGATTTCATTGCTACACACAATGTGCTGATATTGTCTTCTCCGTCAGCCCTCAAACATTAACGGCTCCCAGCTTGTGGCTTCTAAATAATAAGGAGTTCAGGTCTGGGAACTTTTCAGCCACCCCATCACACCACACCACATCACACCACATTCCATTGGAAACAGCAGCAACTTCACCACCACTGTTGCCTCCCACAGGCTGCATGAGAGCCTCCGATCTCCCTCCCTGCAGGTTTGGGAGCACATCCAATTTTGTGATGCACAGTGCCAAGCCTAGCTCCTCTTTGAGTGAACTCTTCACAGCTGGACCCAAATGACTTGCAGGTGTCTCTGTAGGCTGCACATCCCCGGCTCCCCCACTCATGGCCAACGGGGGCATCACCTTTGCCACATTGGGAATCACAGCTGGTGCAGCGTAACACTCAACAGGAAATATCTGACAGCAGCCCGCCAACGTGAATATGGAAAATGTCTATATATATATATATATATATATATATATATATATATATATATATATATAGAGAGAGAGAGAGAGAGAGAGAGAGAGAGAGAGAGAGAGAGAGAGAGAGAGAGAGAGAGAGAGAGAGAGAAATTGATGGGGTGGGAGGTCGGATAGTTGCTATGTAAATGCAACAGCCAAACAGGACATCTTTTGAATGTACTGTCCCATCTGACAAGGTGCAGGTGTAACAGTAAGTACTGTGATCATGAATTTTGCTGGACAATGGATGTGATGTTCAGTGGTTGTAAGTGTGTTATGGTTCTTACATGTTTCTCAATCATTGCCCAGCTGCTGTTTTATGGACCTGGTCAGGCATATATCAGCCCCTACATAGTGAAAGCTCTGAAATGTGGCTGATTTAGGTTTAGGCCAGATCCATTGAGTTGTGGAGAGTTTTATCTCCTCTCCCGAGGGAGGCTCTCAGTCCTGCATGTTAACATGCTTCCTGAAATCAAAACACACACACACACACACACACACACACACACACACACACACACACACACACACACACACACACACACACACACACACACACACACACACACACACACACATAGACAGAGGCATCTGCATTCCCATCAACAACCAACATTAAATATTCTCTGTCCCTCCTGTATTCCCTGTTCACTCATGACTGCATGACCAGGCACGACTCCAACACCATCATCAAGTTTTCTGAAGACACAACAGTGGTAGGCCTGATCACCGACAATGATGAGACAGCCTACCGGGAGGAGGTCAGAGACCTGGCAGTGTGGCCAGGATAACAACCTCTCCCTCAACGTGATCAAGCAGTACCGGAGCGCCAAGTCTAGGTCCAAAAGGCTTCTTAACAGTTTCTACCCCCAAGCCATAAGACTCCTGAACAGCTAATCAAAGTGCTATCCAGACCCCGCTTTTACGCTGCTGCTACTAACCGGTCCCCCTAGCACATTGACTCTGTACCGGTACGCCCTGTACATACCCTCACTATTTTTATTTTACTGCTGCTGTTTAAGTATTTGTTACTTTTTTCCCTATTTTTTACTTAACTTATTTTTGTTAAACATTTCTTAAAGCATTGTTGGTTAAGGGCTTGTAGGTAAGCATTTCACTGTAAGGTCTGTTCTATTCGGCGCATGTGACAGAAACAATTTTATTTTATATTAAATAGCTTTGTTTGTTTGAAGGACAATGTTTTCACTCCAGCTCAGAAGGTGGCGGTAATGCACCTAAACAATGTTTTCCACACTGGTATTGAACCTCAATGAGAGAGAAGAAGACGAAGCAAACGGCGACGTTTCAAACCACTTATATTGTAGTTGTGTTGCGCAGAATATCACATCGTTAAGTATTGATGGGATTTCAGCATTATTAAACGCTGCTCCCATGTTTTAAAAGATCTGATACACAGCTGAATTGTCTCAGATCCCCACACATGCGGTCGTGTCTTCAAGGTGTGATAATTTGCTGAACAGGGTTAAAATGTAGCTATCTAATCTGGAACGACACGGAAGACTGTCAGACTGGACCAGCACGAAGCCGGGTGCGCGCTATCGCTCGTCTTTCTTCAGTCTCACTGGCACACACTACTAAGGCATCACCATCTTCTGTGTAGCAAAGCATTTGGAATACAGTAGCTTCGGCAAAACATTTCATTTCGAGAAGTAATTTGGTATGTAATTATCGCTGTGAAAATCTAGCTAGCTGACCTATTAACAACATAATGCTAGCTAGCCAGCTCACAGAAAGAATTTCATGCAATGAGCTAACAAGTTATCTAGGTTGACTTCAAATACAATACATGTCATATCAGACAACCTAAAAACGATTACTTAAATGCTCAACTAATGCTTATAAGATCATATAGCTAATGTATTACACTGACTGGGTGTCAAAGTTCATAACACGTTTAGCTGATAACAAATAGGTGAAAGGTTGAGTGTAGTGTGTTCTATTAATCTCAGTGAAATTGGACCATTCTCGAAAGGACAGGCTCTACTAGCTACAGTAGCTGTGCAGTTGAGATGCATTGAAAATATTAGGCTACTTCTGTAAGCTATTACTAAGGATATGATGTATTTTATAGGGTGTCTGATTAGCTCCATAATAATGAATGCCCAATATTCATCCTATGAATAAAAAACATTTTTTGTTGCATAACAAACATAATGTAACATTTCCAGATGTATAGTATGAAATAACAATACATAACCCTGTTTATGCCTCTCTCTCTTGCTAAGCCTTTGAGATGGGATCCTCAGTGATGGAGGATAAGGATGAGGCCTACACAGAGCACCTATACTGCTGTGGTGCTGTCACAGAAGTGCTCAAATTCGGCACCCGTAACCTACACTCTGGCAATCAACCTAAAGTGCTTTTTCTCATCATACCAGGTGAGTGTCATTAAAGCATTTTCTTAATTCAAGGGAAATGCATTATGCTATCCCTGGTTAGATTATTGTGAGATGCCTGTCGTTTTCATCCAGAATCTGTATTGGTAAATCGACTACAGCCAAGGTATTTCGAATGGGCTATCCCTTTAAACTGGAGATATAAAAGTTGTATTGTTAATACTACAAATTAAATTGTATTCCTGACTAAGCAGTTTGCTGTAATTTACCCTTGGTGTCTCATCATCATGTCATGTGATGTTGATATTATTAAATGTGTTAAGCCTTACGCACTATCCTGAAAGTCTGAGACTATGTTCTCTGGACCAAATAGTACACCAACATCATTTGGGTCTCGTAGGCAGAGTTGTATCGAGGCATATGTCACTCACTTCTTTGTGTTTAAATTTGGAAACTTTGAGAAAGATGAGCCATAGAGTCAGGGGGAGATTCAGTCATGCCAGTGACCTTTGAAAGGTCGCAGTGACTGGAGCTCGTTCATTGCCCTCTGAATATCACTGAACTTGGGGCTCAATGGACCCTTTATGGCTGACAGAGACACTGCGAAGGCCCTGTTATTGTAGACCAGCTGCCCTTTTCCCTGTGATCAGAGCAATGATCTTTGTGTCCAACCTTAGATACAACCAGTGTTTCATACCCTAAAGCACTCACAGGTGCCTCTGTGTTCTCTGTAGGTGTGTGTGTTTTGATTGACGAATGGAAACCATGACCTCCTCCAATGAAACGTATGTTTTTTTGACTGTTTCGATAGAACACAGGTGCGACAGCCAATCATTCTAAAACGTCAATGCATGTAGCCGACTAGAATTATAGACATTCAGTAGATACTTTTGTATATATAGTGTATGTGGACACCCTTCAAATTAGGAGATTTGGCTATTTCAACCACACCCATTGCTAACAGGTGTGTACAATCGAGCACAATGCCATGCAATCTCCATAGACAAACATGGGCAGTAGAATGGCCTTACTGAAGAGCTCATTGATTTTCAATGTGGCACCATCATAGGATGCCACCTTTCCAACAAGTCAGTTCATCAAAGTCCTGCCCTGCTAGAGCTGCCCCGGTCAACTGTAAATGCTGTTATTGTGAAGTGGAAACATCTAGGAACAACAATGGCTCAGCCGTGAAGTGGTAGGCCACACAAGCTCACAGAACGGTACCGCTGAGTGCTGAATCCTGCAGCACTTAAATATCTCCTGTCCTCGGTTGCAACACTCACTATCGATTTCCAAACTGCCTCTGGAAGCAATGTCAGCACAAGAACTGTTCGTCGGGAGCTTCATGAAATTAGTTTCCATAGCCGAACAGCCACACACAAGCCTAAGATCACCATGCACAATGCCATGCGTTGGCTGGAGTGGTGTAAAGCTCGCCGCCATTGGACTCTGGAGCAGTGGAGACGTATTCTCTGGAAACATGTTCTCTGGAGTGATAAATCAGGCTTTACCATCCGACAGACAAATCTGGGTTTGGTGGATGCC
Organism: Oncorhynchus masou masou; assembly: GCF_036934945.1. Lineage (NCBI taxonomy): Eukaryota > Metazoa > Chordata > Actinopteri > Salmoniformes > Salmonidae > Oncorhynchus > Oncorhynchus masou. The sequence goes on from NC_088232.1 coordinate 29,527,496, forward strand.
AGGAGAAGGCTATCTGCCCCAATGCAGTGCCAACTGTGCCAATGATAAAATATGGTGACAACAGACATGCCAAGTCTGCTTCTAGCTCTTAAGCAACTTCGCAGTATTTTGTTTTTTGTGTGTACATTATTAGCCCAGAACATTTGTGTTATTACAATAACTTTTGGATTTCAGAGCTGCGGTAACTCACCAGTATTACGACTTTCCCGAATTGTATCCTTTGTTTGTAACCCACAGAACAATTGAACCGGCGGAGAAGAGGTATTCGGAGTGGACTTCTAGTCCGACTCAGGAGGCGGACACACCATCCACCGCTTCCTAGTATATTGATCGCTAATGTTCCGTTTCTGGACAATAAAGTAGATGAGCTCAGGGCAAGCATGTCCTTCCAGAGCGACATCAGGGACTGTAACATACTCTGTTTCACAGAATCATGGCTCTCTCGAGATATACTGTGTTCTCGGTTCATCACACAGACAGGAATAAAGAACTCGCAGGGAAGAAGAAAGTTGGGGGTGTTCGTTTCATGATTAACTACTCATGGTGTGATTGTGATAACATACAGAAACTCAAGTCCTTTTGTTCACCCAACCTAGAATACCTCACAATCAAATGCCGACCGTATTACCTCCCAAGATAATTTTCTTCTGTAATATAGTCACAGACATGTATATTCCCCCTCAAGGCGATACCACGGCGGCCCTCGAGGAACTACACTGGACTTTACGCAAACTGGAAACCACTTATCTTGAGGCTGCATAAATTGCAGCTGGGGACTTTAACTTCTTGCGACTAGGTGGCGCTATTAAAATTTTTGGATGAAAAATGTTCACGTTTTAAACAAGATATTTTGTCACGAAAAGATGCTCGACTATGCATATAATTGACATCTTTGGAAAGAAAACACTGACGTTTCCAAAACTGCAAAGTTATTGTCTGTGAGTGCCACAGAACTGATGTTACAGGCGAAACCCAGATAAAAATCCAACCAGGAAGTGCCGCATTTTTTGAAACCGCCTCATGCCAATGACTCCTTATGGCTGTGAATGAGCTACAAATGAGCTTACGTTTTCCACGTATTCCCCAAGGTGTCTACAGCATTGTGACGTCTTTTTAGGCATTTCCATTGAAGAATGGCTGTAAGGGACCATATATAGCATGTGGTCACATGGTGTCTCCCGCAGAAAATCTTGCATAAAATACTGAGGTAGCCATTTTTCCAATTGCTTCTTATGAGAAACCAATTGCCTCAACGGATATATTATTGAATATATATGTTAAAAACATCTTGAGGATGGATCCTAAACAACGTTTGCCGTGTTTCTGTCGATATTATGGAGCTAATTTTGAAAAAAGTTTGCCGTTATAGTTGCAGCATTTTCCGTTCGATTTCTCGGCCAAGCATGATGAAGAAACGGGAGCTATTTCGCCTACTGTCACGACTTCTGCCGAAGTCATTGCCTCTCCTCGTTCGGGAGGTGCTCGACGTTCGACGTCACCGGTCTTCGAGCCATCATTGATCCATTTTTCATTTTCCATTGGTTTTGTCTTGTCTTCCCACACACCTGTTTTCAATCCCATTCATTACCTGTTGTGTATTTAACCCTCTGTTTCCCCTCATGTCTTTGTCAGAGATTGTTTTATTGTCAGTGTAGTTTGATTGTTGTATAGGTGCGTGTCGGGTCCTCGTACCCATGTTTGTTTGTGTACATTTTAGTGTGATGGAGCATACTACGTGGACTTTATTAAAAGACTCCATTTTACACTCCTTTTGACTCTCCTGCGCCTGACTTCCCTGCCACCTATACACCTATGCTTGACAGAATCTCTGACCAAAATATGAAGTCAGCAGGAGAGGACACTATGCTCATGGAGTTGGAGGATCGCATTGTCCAGAAAATGGATCGCTGGGAGAGACGGGGAGTTTCTCCAGCGCCACCACCACCACAACCGGAATCTCCCGTGAACGTTTTTTCCTCTCCGGAATCGAAGATCCATTTATCCCTACCCACGGGATACAATGGAAATACTGCCGGCTACCAGGGTTTCCTCCTTAAGCTGAACTTATATCTAGCCACGGTCTCCCCAGTACCATCTGACCGTGAGAAGATTTACGCCCTCCTCTCATGCCTCACCGGGAAAGCCCTGGAATGGGCCAGCGCTGTGTGTAGAAGGGAGGATGCGGCGTTGGACCATTTTGAGGAGTTCACTCGCCAATTCCGGGTCGTATTCGATCATCCACCTGAAGGCAAAGCAGCGGGTGAGCGCCTCTATCATCTGAGGCTGGAGACGAGGAGTGCACAGGATTTTGGTTTGGAGTTTAGGACCTTGGCTGCCGGCGCTGGATGGAGCGACAGGGCCCTGATCGACCATTACTGTTGTAGTCTACGTGAGGACATCCGTCGGGAGCTGGCTTGTAGAGACACCATCCTCACCTTCGACCAGCTGGTGGACATGTCCATCAAGCTGGACAACATGCTGGCTACTCGTGGACGTCTAGATCGGGGTCTGGTTGTTCCATCCTCCCGCACCCTCTCTCCCGAACCTATGGAATTGGGAGGGATGGTGCGCAGGGAGGCCGGAGGGGGTTCCCGCTCGAGCACCATTCATGGTCGCAGAGGGCACACTGCTGGTCGGTGCCGGGTTGGTTCCTCTGGGAATAGAGAGGGCGGGCAGGGCATTCTGGCGTCACCACAGGTGAGTAAGCACCATTCTCATCCAGAGCCCTCTGCTGCACTAATGTTTGTCTCTGTCTCTTTTCCTGATTTTTCACTGCATTCCCAGTATAAGGCGCTAATAGATTCAGGTGCGGCTGGGAATTTCATTAATAAAAGTCTAGCTCATAGTTTAGGGATCCCTATTGTTCCTGTGGATATGCCTTTCCCTATTCATGCCTTAGATAGTCGACCATTAGGGTCAGGGTTTATCAGGGAGGTAACCACACCTTTGTGTATGATAACGCAGGAGGGTCACAAGGAGAAGATTAGTCTTTTTCTTATTGATTCTCCTGCGTATTCTGTGGTGCTAGGCCTACCCTGGTTAGTTTGTCATACCCCCACTGTTTCTTGGCCACAGAGGGCTCTCACGGGGTGGTTGCGAGAATGCTCAGGTAGGTGTTTCGGGGTTTCCGTTGGTGCTACTACGGTGGAAAGTCTAGACCAGGTCTCCACCATGCGCATTCCCCCCGACTATGCCGATTTGGCTCCCGCCTTCTGTAAAAAGAAGGCGACTCAATTACCACCCCATCGAGGGGGGATTGTGCGATAGATCTCCTGGTAGACGCTGCATATCCCAAGAGTCACGTGTATCCCCTGTCGCAAGCGGAGACGGAGGCTATGGAGACATATGTCTCTGAATCCCTGCATCAGGGGTTCATTCAGCCATCCATTTCACCCGTCTCTTCGAGTTTCTTTTTTGTGAAAAAAAGGATGGCGGTTTACGCCCGTGCATTGATTATCGAGGTCTTAATAAAATCACAGTGAAATATAGTTAACCGCTACCTCTGATCAATACGGTTATTGAGTTAATGCACGGGGCACGTTTTTTCACAAAATTGGATCTCAGGAGTGCGTACAATCTGGTGCGTATTCGGAAGGGTGATGAGTGGAAGACGGCATTTAGCACCACCTCAGGTCATTATGAGTACCTGGTCATGCCATATGGGTTGATGAATGCTCCATCAGTTTTCCAATCATTTGTAGATGAGATCTTCAGGGACCTGCACGGGCAGGGTGTAGTGGTGTATATCGATGATATTCTGATAGACTCTGCTACACGTGCCGAGCATGTGTCCCTGGTGCGCAGGGTGCTTGGTCGCCTGTTAGAGCATGATCTATATGTCAAGGCTGAGAAATGCTTGTTCTTCCAACAATCCATCTCCTTCCTAGGGCATCGGATTTCCACTTCAGGAGTGGAGATGGAGAGCGACCACATTACAGCCGTGCGTAATTGGCTGACTCCAACCACGGTAAAGGAGTTGCAGCGTTTTTTGGGGTTTTCCAATTACTACCGGAGGTTTATCCGGGGTTTTGGTCAGGTGGCAGCTCCCATTACCTCGCTGCTAAAGGGGGGCCCGGTGCGCTTGCAGTGGTCGGCTGAGGCGAACAGGGCTTTTGAGCACTTGAAGACTGTTTACCTCGGTGCCTGTGCTGGCTCATCCGGATCCCTCTTTGCCATTCATAGTGGAGGTGGACGCATCCGAAGCTGGGATAGGAGCAGTGCTCTCTCAGCGTTCGGGTACGCCACTGAAGCTTCGCCCATGTGCTTTCTTTTCGAAGAAGCTCAGCCCGGCGGAGCGAAACTATGATGTGGGGAACCGAGAGCTGTTAGCTGTCGTAGAAGCTTTGAAGGTGTGGAGGCATTGGCTTGAGGGGGCTAAACACCCTTTTCTCATCTGGACTGACCACCGCAATCTGGAGTACATCCGGCATCCGGCAGGCGAAGAGATTGAATTCTTGCCATGCAAGGTGGGCCATGTTTTTCACTCGTTTTGTGTTTACTCTTTCTTACAGACCAGGCTCCCAGAACGTTAAGGCAGACGCATTGTCTCGGCTGTATGACACAGAGGAGCAATCCATGGATCCCACTCCCATACTCCCAGCTTCGTGTCTGGTGGCGCCTGTAGTGTGGGAGCTGGACGCGGACATTGAGCAGGCGTCACGTGCAGAGCCCTCTTCCCCTGAGTGTCCAGCTGGTCGTCTGTACGTTCCGTCTGCTGTCCGCGACCGATTGATCTATTGGGCTCACACGTCACCCTCCTCTGGTCATCCTGGGATAGGTCGGACGATGAGCTGTCTTGAAGGGAGGTACTGGTGGCCCACTTTAGCTAAGGACGTGAGGATTTATGTTTCTTCCTGCTTGGTGTGCGCCCAGTGCAAGGCTCCTAGACACCTGCCCAGAGGTAAGCTACAACCTCTACCCGTTCCTCAACGGCCGTGGTCGCACCTGTCGGTGGATTTTTTTTGACTGATCTTCCACCTTCACAGGGTTACACCACGATCCTGGTCGTTGTGGATCGGTTTTCAAAGTCTTGTCGTCTCATCCCTTTGCCCGGTCTCCCTACGGCCTTAAAAACTGCAGAGGCCCTGTTTACACACGTTTTCCGGCACTATGGGGTGCCTGAGGATATAGTGTCTGATCGGGGTTCCCAGTTCACATCAAGGGTCTGGAAGGCGTTCATGGAGCGTCTGGGGATCTCGGTTAGTCTTACCTCAGGTTTTCACCCCGAGAGTAATGGGCAGGTGGAGAGAGTTAACCAGGATGTGGGTAGGTTTCTGAGGTCTTATTGCCAGGATCGGCCGGGGGAGTGGGCGAAGTTCGTGCCCTGGGCAGAGATGGCTCAGAACTCGCTACGTCACTCCTCCACTAATCTTACTCCCTTTCAATGTGTATTAGGGTATCAGCCGGTTCTGGCTCCTTGGCATCAGAGCCAGACCGAGGCCCCTGTGGTGGACAATTGGTTTCGGCACGCTGAGGAAACCTGGGAGGCATCCCACGTCCACCTTCAGCGTGCCATAAGGCGCCAGAAAATTGCCGCAGACCGTCGCCGCAATGAGGCCCCAGTGTTCGCACCAGGGGACAGGGTCTGGCTCTCAACCCGAAACCTGCCCCTTCACCTGCTCTGCCGGAAGCTGGGTCCGCGGTTTGTGGGGCCGTTTAAAGTCCTGAGGAGAGTGAACGAGGTATGCTATAGGTTACAACTGCCCACTCATTACCGTATTAACCCCTCGTTCCATGTGTCTCTCCTCAGGCCGATGGTGGCTGGCCCGCTCCAGGAGGCTGAAGTGCGCCTCCTCTAGACATCGAGGGGGTTCCGGCGTACTCTGTTCGATCCATTTTGGATTCGAGACGTCGGGCGAGGGGCCTTCAGTACCTCGTGGACTCGTGGACTGGGAGGGGTGCGGGCCGGAGGAGAGATGCTGGGTTCCGGTGGAGGACGTGTTAGATCCTTCCATGTTATCAGAATTCCACCGTCTCCATCCGGCTCGCCCTCCGGGTCGTCCCGAGGCCGGCGTCGGAGGGGGGGGGGGGGTACTGTCACGACTTCTGCAGAAGTCGTTGACTCTCCTCGATCGGGCGGGGCTCGGCGTTCGACGTCACCGGTCTTCTAGCCATCATTGATCCATTTTTCATTTTCCATTGGTTTTGTCTTGTCTTCCCACACACCTGTTTTCAATCCCATTCATTACCTGTTGTGTATTTAACCCTCTGTTTCCCCTCATGTCTTTGTCAGAGATTGTTTTATTGTCAGTGTAGTTTGATTGTTGTATAGGTGCGTGTCGGGTCCTCGTACCCATGTTTGTTTGTGTACATTTTAGTGTGATGGATCATACTACGTGGACTTTATTAAAAGACTCCATTTTACACTCCTTTTGACTCTCCTGCGCCTGACTTCCCTGCCACCTATACACCTATGCTTGACACCTACAAAAATAATCTTTTTGGAAAAAAGGAACATTTGCTATCTAACTGGGAGTCTAAGGATTGAAAGCATCTGAAGTTCTTCAAAGGTAAATTATTTAATTTGGTTGCTTTTCTTATTTTCGTGAAAATGTTGCCTGCTGCCAGCAGAGCCTGACATAGCATTATGCCATGATAAACTTACACAAATGCTTGTCTAGCGTTGGCTGTAAAGCATATTTTGAAAATCTGAGATTACATTATTGTTAACAAAAGGCTAAGCTTGTGTTTGAATATATTTATTTCATTTCATTTGAGATTTTCATGAATAGGAAAAGTTTCTAGGGGTATTTATGTCCGCTGCGTTATGCTAATGCGTTTGAGGCTAAGATTACGCTCCCGGATACGGGATTGCTCGTCGCAAGAGGTTAACAAAGCAAACTTGAGGAAAACACAACCAAAGTTCTGTCAATACATTGACTGTAGTACTCGGAAAAACATTAGATCACTGCTACTCACCTTTTCGAGACGCCGACAAGGCCCTCCCTTAGGCAAATCAGATTACGACTCCATTTTGCTCCTCCCTTCCTACAGGCAAAAAGTCAAACAGGAAATACATGTGCTAAGGTGTATTAAACGCTGTTCTGACCAATCATTTTCCAACAATCGTTTACAGACAGATTATTTAACTTATAGTTCACTGTATCACAATTCCAGTGGGTCAGAAGTTTACATACACTAAGTTGACTTTGCCTTTAAACAGCTTGGAAAATGGTAAAATCAAAAGAAATCAGCCAAGACCTCTGAAAAATAATTGTAGACCTCCACAAGTCTGGTTCATTCTTGGGAGCAATTTCCAAATGCCTGAAGGTACTGCGTTTATCTGTACAAACAATAGTATGCAAGTATAAACACCATGGGACCACGCAGCCGTCATACCGCTCAGGATGGAGATGTTCTGTCTCCTAGAGATGAATGTTCTTTGGTGCGAAAAGTACAAATCAATCCCTGAACAACAGCAAAGGACCTTGTGAAGATGCTGGAGGAAACAGGTACAAAGTATCTATATCCACAGTAAAACGAGTCCTATATCGACATAACCTGAAAGGTCGCTCAGCAAGGAAGAAGCCACTGCTCCAAAACAGCCATAAAAAAAGCCAGCTGCACATGGGGACAAATATATTACTTTTTGGAGAAATGTCCTCTTGTCTGATGAAACAAAAATATAACTGTTTGGCCATAATGACCATCGTTATGTTTGGAGGAAAAAGGGGGAGGCTTGCAAGCCCGAGGAAAACCATCCCAACCATGAAGCACAGGGGTGGCAGCATCATGTTGTGGGGGTGCTTTGCTGCAGGAGGGACTGGTGCGCTTCAAAAAAATGTTGTTGTGAATTGTTAGATATTACTGCACTTTTGGAGCTAGGAACACAAGCATTTCGCTACACCCGCAATAACATCAGCTAAATATGTGTATGTGACCAATAACATTTGATTTGTAAAGTTTGAGGAGGAATAATGGTCTGGGGCTGTTTTTCAGACCCCTTAGTTCCAGTGAAGGGAAATCTTTATGCTACAGTATACAATGACATTCTAGACGATTCTTTGCTTCCATCTTTGTGGCAACAGTTTGGGGAAATCCCTTTCCTGTTTCAGCATGACAATGCCCCGTACACAATGCAAGGTCCAATGGTTTGTTGAGATCGGTGTGGAAGAACTTGACTGGCCTATACAGAACCCTGACCTGAACCCCATCCATTTTCTTTGGGATGAATTGAAACGCCGACTGCGAACAAGGCCTAATCGCCCAACATCAGTGCCCGACCTCACTAATGCTCTTGTGGCTGAATTGAAGCAAGTTCCCTCAGCATTGTTCTAACATAATGTTCCGAAATCCAACAAGCATTCCAACATGCACCCGCAATAACATCTGCTAAATATGGGTATGTAACCAATAAAACATTTGATTTTGATCTTGTTGAAAGACTTCCCAGATGAGTGGAGGCTGTTATAGCAGCAAAGGGGGGAGCAGCTCCATATTAATGCCCATGATTTTGGAATTATAGGGTTGACGAGCAGGTATCCACATACTTTTGGTCATGTAGTGTATATTCCTTAAAATGTTTACATGAAAATTTGTTCGTAAAAAGTTTGAAAACTTTTAATACCAGCACCTAATATGTTTTATAATGTGTAGGCGAATGTTCTATATTCTGTGTGATTGTGTTGTGTGTGTGAGCCTCTGACGTCTTGATTTCCTCCTGAGGATCAATAAAGTTAAATTAAATAAAACTTGAAGAGTAAATGGATAGGATAGCCTACTTGATACATAGGCCACCCTCATCGGCCACCCTCCATCAATATATCCCTCCAACCTCCCTTCAGGCATCCCTCCATTCTCAACAGATGGAGGAGAGTTTAAAAGGTCAGCAAGATCAAGGGAGGGAATGGCAATCAAATGTTACCTCCAGGTTACATTCCAAAATCATTCCACCAAATATTTCAGCAATGTATGAAAAAAGCAAAACCAATAACTTGGGCTGACATTCCAGTGCTAGCCCTCAATCCACATGCCACAATGCTATTAGCAGTACCAGGCATGTTACTATTCGATAAACGTCTGAATTGTGCCCCTGTAATACCACCGTGATTAAAGTGAGTTAAAATACATATTTTAAGGTGCAGTGACTGAAGTCTGTAAGATTTACCACTGCTCATTGATAACTTAAACTGCTTGATTTTCGCAGAATAAACCTACAAGGCAAATGTGTTTTTGGAAGTATAACTCAATCTTTGGAAGTGCAGTGGAAGCTCTAAGTGCACTGCAGGTGCGGGACTACGTCATTGCTGCGGTACTTCTGGCACCAAGCCGAGAGGTCAAAGACGCTAGGGAGGGAGGTCTGCACAGTGTTCAGCTCAGCAGGCCCAAATTTATAGGCACTAGAAAAGCGCCCTTTCTGGTGAGGGAAGAAGGGAGGAAAGATAACAAGTGGGAAAAACTGGGAGGGGTTGGTTTGACTTTTCCTTGAATTACTCAAGCTTAGAGGGATTCAGGAGTTGTCCTCTTCAAAAACTGATACATTTGGTCACGAGACATCTGTATTTAAAGAATTAGGCCTAATAGATACCCAATGGACTATTGTGTAATGAGTCAGTCTCACATTAAGGTAGTTACAGTATGTCACTACATTAATAGTGCATCATCATGTGTCACTCTCTTATTGCCAGTGTCTGCTATATATATATTCTGGACCTGAACTGTGGCTAACAGAGAATTCCGTTAAAGGTGCACTATTCAGAAATTGCTCTACCATTTCCTGGTTGCTAAAATTTTAATTGATCGCATAATTTCAGTTTATGTGACAAAGCAAGCAAGTATAGTGTAGAGTCATTGTACCATCTAAACCGCTGTGAAATATACTTTCCATAACCAAAAATATCAGTAGCTGGTGTACAAAACTGAAAGTAAAAGACGCAAAAACTCAACTTTAGAATGGGAAGCATAGAAATAGTGCCTATAGAACAGATATATCACTTCTTAGACTTGCTTTCAATGAGAATGACAGATCTATAACTCATGTCTATGTGAATTTGGTCGGGTCGCCCAAATATTTACATATTACAGCTTTAAAGCGACAGACACACTAAAACAATAAGAATGTACTTTTATTGAGTTATTATATCTTAGAAACAAAGAATATTTGATTAAATAATGGATATTTCCAACAATGTAACTAATAATAATAATAATAATAATAATGAAATAACTGTTTACTAACTTTAACCTCTTACTAACTTATTCCCTAATCAAGAAGACTTCTGACTTTCTTTCCTTCTATAGGCTGTCTGCTTCATTCATCCTATAGAGGGAGTGGTGTTACTGTCACACAGTGCTAGTTGGGGAAGGGAAACATATTAAAGTGTGGATTCAAGCCTGACAGCTCTCTCTCTACCCATTGTCTACAGTTTGAACAGATGCAGGACCTCCCCTGGTATTTGATACTTTGACCCACAGATCTCTTTAAAGCATTATAAAGTAAACACCTTCTTCCTTAGGCTGAATGAAATACCATTATAGCCTCATAATTTGTCTGGGTCGACCCTGCAGACTTAAGGAGCATGTAGTTCACTCTGACTGGTTAAATAAACATATATTATTTATATGTAGTAAGACATTACATTACTAACTGGCTGCTCACCCTTTCAAGTTTTTCTTTCCCTTTTTTTGTCAAAAGTTAGAATTATGTATTTAAAATACATTTTCAGAAGGCCATCTGTGAGAACCCCAAGAGAGCAGGGTGTGAGAGGAGATTTAGTAATAAAGAGAGAGTGAATGATGACTGTCAAGTCAAGACCCCTTGCCTGCAATGTGCAGCGTTGTCACAGACAGCTATGAAGAATGGCCTAACCAGTGAAGAGTAGCGTGCTGCTTATCCTTCATCCCCCTGTATATCCTTTATCTCCCTGTAGTCTGTAATATTTATTGTATCAGTTACATTTTTGGTACCAGTTGCTGAAATCAAAAATAATTTTACATTTCCCAATTTCTTTAGGTGCATTTGGGTACAGTGTGCTTGTGAAGTCCTCATTGTAGTCTAAATTAGTTATGACTTGTTTAATGGCTAGCCGACATCTGGTGTGGCCTTTGCTGTTGCGGTAGATGGTGTAACTTCGTCGGAATTTCCCATCGCTGTCTCATCGAAAACAATGACATCTGAATTTCGTCCTGCTGTTGTGCTTTACCTACAGTACCTGAGTACAACAAACGGAAACCCTCTTTGCTCCCACTACTTCAATACCTCTGTCATGGATCATTCAGTACTCAGGTGTTTAAGAGTCTTATTGTGGAGTTAAGTATTCAGGCTTTTCCCTCTCAACCACTGACTCATGATTCTGTGAGACCTCAGCCATCTCTCTCCATCAACTCATTTGTAACCCATTGTTAGTTCATGTTTCTTACTATGTGCTCTGTCTCTCTTTCAGCCCACAGACTTAACATTGTGTACTAATGTCATTTGTTCTATCCATTTGTTTTTGTCTTATTTTTTTCACAAAAGGGAACTTCTGCAATCTCCTTCATGACCTCTCTTGAGTGAGAGGTACACTCATCGCAACATAGAACCCACGTAATCCGCCCCTGGTCCATCAATTGGCTGTGAACACCAGACAGATGTAACCTCCAGCGATTCACATTCCAAACTCAGCTTTGCTGATAGAGACAGATGTTGGGCCCAAAACTCAAACTGAAGCTTATGTTCATAAAGACCAAGAATCAGTTGAAAGTTCATCTGTTCACATCCTAATTATGTGTTCAGATTCGGGTACCTGTCTACTTTTTGCAAAAGCGCGGTCTGAGGTGTGGTCCCAGACTGCTACAGTATAAAGCTGTTTTCTTTTCTACACTTGCCCCGAGTTCAAACTTATTCAAGCTGTGTGACAGTGGGATTCAGGGGCCCTTCATTACTTCTCTTGGGAGTGCAAGCCACAAGCGGGATAATGGGGGCGTCTGTTGTGGTGCCTAGCAAAAATAGCACTGTCATTTCCAATGGCACATCTTTGGTATGGGCTCGGTTTCTGAAAACCTGCTTCTTGAGCATGTCTGGGGCCATCTGGGAGAGATTTAGAAACCCAGCGTGAATAAAAACATACAAATGTATTTAATCAGTAGGCTAGGAGGGGCTGTGGATGGAGTCTAGAAAAGGGTGCTGCATTTAAGGAAAGCCCATCCCCTGCACACTCCCCACTGTCTGGGAGAAAGAGGGAGTTGACTGTTTACTCAGCTTGTGGAGAGCAGGAGAGAGTCAACACAATGTTCAACTGCGGGAGCCTGGCAGATATGGAGAAAGGTTGCCCAGCGATGAGAGAAAAGAGGGGGCCTTATCTGTCATGGTCGGTTAAAGGGGAAAGTTGGATTTCACGTTCAAGAAGGTCAAAACAAAGTGATGGTGTCCATTCTAACTGAATCTACTACAATGGAGGCATGAGCTTTCATGAGATTCAAATGAGTTGTTTTTTCACTGATCATCACAACCTAGGCTTACTCCTGTCAATGAAATGAATAAGACTGAATAAGTTTCCACCTCCCTGAACTATTTCTAGGGGGAATTGTCCTTCTAATAACTTGTGCTTCATAAATACAGTGCCTTCAGAAAGTATTCACATCCCTTGACTTTTTCAACATTTTGTTGTGTTAGAGCCTCAATTTACAATTTCTTAAATACAACCTTTCTGTCACTGGCCTACACACAATACCCCTTAATGTCAAAGTGGAATTATGTTCAGTCTGATTTCCACCAGACACTGGGAGATGAATTCACCTTTCAGCAGGACAATAACATAAAACACAAGGCCAAGTTGCTTACCAAGAAGACAGTGAATGTTCATGAGTGGGTAAGTTACAGTTTTGACCTCAATCTGCTTGAAAAACAAATCTACGACAACACCTTAAAATGGTTGTCTAGCAGTGATTAGCAACCAATTTGAAAACGTTTGAAGAATTTTGAAAATAATAATGGGCAAATGTTGCACAATTCAGGTGTGGAAAGCTCTTAGCGACTTACCCAGAAAAATTGCTGTCAAAGGTGCTTCTACAAATTATTGACTCAGGGGTGTGAACTTATGTAAATGAGATATTTCTACATTTAATTTTCAATAAATTTGCCAAAATGTCTAAAAACATGTTTTCACTTTGTCATTATGGTGTGTGTAGATGGGTGAGATTTTTTAAAATTTAATCCATTTTGAATTCAGGCTGTAACACAAACTGTGGAATAAGTCTAGGGGTATTAATTATTTCTGAAGGCACTATATCTGTACTCTTCTAAGTCTATTTGCCTCCCATATTTATTTTTGTACACTCGGCTCAGCAGAGAAACTTGCTTGCTCTCACACAAAGTGTTGTGCAACATCTTCAGCTGCATTTGGCTCTTGATTAATGACTCAGGATATGTGAATGAAAATATGAAAACACTACAGAGAACTGCGGCAAGTGTTCTGAACTTGGGGCCTACTGTAGTGAGAGTTCAGACTCCAACTACAGGTTTTATCCCATATCCCTCACCCTCAAACCACTATTTATCATTATTTCCCACAAAAGTCTCATCCATGGTAGGTCCATGTACTTTATGGTTGCCGTCACCCACCTTAGAAGAATAGAGTTGAACTCATATCCTAAATGTTTAGGATTGTTTCAAGATTGCATCAGCTTTCACAAGGAATCCAAGTCCTTCTGCCAGGCAAAATAAGACAAGTTCATTATTTTGCTGATATTAACTATGTGTGATTGTTACTTATTAGCTTGTTAGCTTGATGGGAGCATGTGGTTAGCTGCTTTCAGAATACAATACATGTGGGTTCAAATCCAAGACTGTAGAGCTCTTAACTACAAAAACATCTAGATTCACATCTGTGTGTTGCAATGGCTTTACTTCGTCCTGAGGACATACCAGGGGAAAAAGTATGGGGTCTACGTGTTGCCAGTTATTTCTTATGTGTTTTATACACACCCAATATTTATAAAACTAATTGGATGTATTTTGGGGATAATAGACACAAATGAATGTAACAGAAGCAATGTGTTCACTCATTGACTGTATTTTCTCCCACCAAGAAATGTTCCAACATTCAATTTTTAACAGTGGCATAAGAACTATCCTACCAACAAACAACTCAACACCATTTTAACAAAGAAATCATCCAGGTGAATTTTATCCAAAGTGTTAGATTGCTTTAGCTAATTGTTCCACATGCTTTAGCCTAAATGTTGCATGTTATTGAACGATGATTGTTTATGTGTTGTTGTAACACTCCTAATGGGAGTGTTATTCCAAAGATTGCATCTGTGGCTCTCTCTCTCAGCACCCTCTCACGGGGGCAGTTATACATAGAACGCTCATGAAATGACACATACAGGCAAAATCATCATAACAAAGATTCCAAAATAATGCAGTTAACACGCATCCGGATAATACGCACTCACGCTTACAGTATGCATCAAAACACCATATATATGCCTACAAGCAACTCAAACAAGCACTATACAAAACACTGATGAACATTTGTCCTGTTGGACAAAAAAAGACAGACCACACAGAGCAGCCATTGTTCTTTAGCAGCTGCTATACAGTTTTCTTTACACTTTTATCGCACCCTGATAGTCCGAAATAAACCCCCACCCATCTCTTTTCTTTTTTTTTTACCTATGGAATAAAAGTCCCTCTTTGTTCTTTGTAAAGACATCAGTACCATGAGCTAAATAAAGTTCCTAGCTAGCAGCTGAGCTGACAGTGCTACCTATGACATGCTGCTGTATGGGGGCTAATGAGATGGCAAAGGCCAGGGAATGACAACCATTATGGCCAACACTTTGTTGTCATGCGTGACATCTTCAAGAGTAGAGAAGAAAATGATTAACATACTAAGAAGTTGGTACGGTTGGCTGTCAATATATGTTTTATATGGTTTGTTTTATAGCATTTAGTCATGTAGCCTACCTCCATCAAGTGTAGTTTATGTTATGGATGTGCATCTTTCCCTTTCAAGATGATTTGATACATATCTGGAGACATGGGCTCCGATACAATACAGGAATGATATGTTTGAGTATAAAACGATTCGGTTTGATTAGAGAATGAATCAAAGTGATTCTGTGCGATACGATTTGATGCACTAACATTTGTTTCATAAACACATTCATTTTCCATTCTAAATAAAAATCTGCTGCTGTTGTAGCTCATGAGCTGAGCCTCTGAGCTGACTTATATGTGTGTGTGTATGTGTGCGGTTTGTGTGTAAGTAATTATGTGTGTACTGTAGGCACCTGATCTGAGACATAATGGAGACTAGGCATCTACCAACCCGCTACCACTATCAGATTAGGGGAGGGCAAGGTAGCCTATGTGTCCAACACTGTGGTTTGTGGTCCACAGACAGATGCATTCGTATCTTTTTTGTTGTTGTGTATTTTATCTTTATTTAACTAGGCAAGTCAGTTAAGAACAAATTCTTATTTTCAATGACAGCCTAGGAACAGTGGGTTAACTGCCTTGTTCAGGGGCAAAACAACAGATTTTTACCTTGTCAGCTCGGGGATTCAATCTTGCAATCTTTCGGTTACTAGTCCAACGCTCTAACCACTAGGCTACCTGCCGCCCCAACTTGTGAATCTGTGAATCGCTACATCCCTAGTTTTTATCATGTGGTGTTACATTTGCAGAGCACTTTATGATGTTTGTAGTGTTTTTGGCATCTTTGCAGGTAACCCAGGTGTGGTTGGCTTCTACAAGACCTTCATGCAGACGCTTCACCAGACATTGGGGCGGCGCTACCCTGTGTGGGCAGTGAGCCATGCTGGACACTGTGTGCCTCCTGATACTATGGACATGATTGAAGGTACATAACTAATTCATATCTCTTATTGAGAGTGCTTTGTGCAGCTGGACTTTATATGAGTCCTTATTGCTGGTGTATCCACAATGATCCACTTCTACTTATTCACATCAACAGTACATCTCCTGACCACTAATGACTGATTAGCTAGCTTTGAAATGGGCAGGTCCTTGTTAGCTCACTCTCCAATACAAAAGACGATGCTAAGGATGGCGCAGGAGAAGAGGAATGTTAGCTGAGCTGGACGAGTTAGCCTGAGCCAAGGGGCCTCTCCCTCTCCCTCTCTAGCCAGCACCACCATATGAGCCCTGTAATATTCATTCATAAAGCAGTGAGGACGTTTTTATTGTGCCTGATACATGGGAAAGACATTACCAAGCCCTCACATGTAGTAAGTTAAATCCCTTCTCTGAGGGCTCATGAGATACATTGGACGATACAGTTTGGATCTGTCCACCTTGAGAAGGACAAAGGACAAATATATCCATCTTGAGGGTTTGTAAAGTACAGATAAGTGTGTAGGTGTAAGTTAACATTCTGTCAAAGTGTACCCTGGTAGGTAGACTCATTTGGATGTGCAATAACTAGCGTGAGTTCTGATGATAACTTGACGGAAGTCTTGATTGCCAGGCTTCTCTTTACGTAGCTCAAAAGCCTGGAGACAGACATGTCAAAGTCACGTAATCAGAAAACCTATTTTGACCATATAGATTCCAATGTTGAATTTGCATGACACAATATATATATATTTTATTATAATGAGAAATAATGATGTAATACTTAGTATTGTCCAGAGGTTTGGTAGAGTTGGTCTAGATTAAATAGACATTCATGTAACAAAGTGAAGCATTGAACAGTTCCTCTTTTATTGTGAACACATGGCACACACTTGTCGAAACTTCCAACTCATAAATGATTCATGGAACACACAAGGCAAAGTCTGGAGATAGTCAATAGATACAGTAAAAATAAAATCAGACAACCCTGCCAATTCGTAGCATGTCATCCGATCATCAGAGAGAATAAATGAAAACCACTCTGTTCAGCCTGGTGTTCTAGGGGGTGACAATGAGCAGCAGCCCTATCTCAAGATGGGCAGGGAAGTACTCATCTTTTATCCCAAAACCTCAACAACGGCCCTGATTAAGACCAGAGAAAGGCTCAAATTGTCTAGCAGCAAGTCCTGTGTTCATCTCAATAGTCCTTCATCATGTCTTTCCATTTGGTGAGATGCCCTTATCCAAGTAAATCTGCTCACTATGATTAGGATTTACTGTAAATACTACTAAATAATTTATCTGCTTGTGGCTATGATAGCCAGGCTAGACCTGCACGCTCATGTGGTTATCATGCAGTATTATTCCAGCATTACTAACTAGGTGTTCATTCTTAGGATGGCACTTTCCATATCCACTCGACTATTACCCACATCCAACATGGAAACACAAACATGTCTGACATATCAGCTTCCTTTTCACCTCTCTTCTTGCGGCTTCAATCCAAGCCTTTGGGGATTTACCACCCTGGTCAACCCCTTGAATGCTTGCCATTGATTTACAACTCGTCAAAGAGCATTCAGTTTGCTAAGGGATAGGGTGGCATCGTAGAGCAGCAGCTTCTAAAACCTCTGGGACGTCCAAGGAAAGGCCTCGCCGATACAGAGAAACCCATACAGCATTGATTGGGCCTCCTCTGACTTTCCAGTGACTTGTGCAAATTAAAGACTGGCAGTTATTATTATTAACAGCCAATGCATACTTGATGAAGTTGAAAAAAAGTTTTCCAGTTTTGGAAAAACAAACAAGAGTAAAAAAAAAAGGTGCAGCATTAAAGGTTCTATTCCAAATCTTCCAGTGGTAGAAGTGTTCCTGTGGCAAGGCAAGTTTTACTTGATGGTTTTGATGACTGTAAAAATATCTGTTAATGCAAACACAGGGGACATTCTCCCTGTGCCAGCATCAATAATCCATTCCTGGGTCATGGGATCCTCCAGGGGCCTCAGATCTCATTCATTTTGTCAGAATGAGTTTGCAACGCTACTTTTCACCAGCAACTTTCTCACTTTGATATGGCTAAATTGCACACTATTAATGTCCAGAGTACTAAAGCACGCATTCAGAAAATGTAATCCCCCCCAAAAATGCTACACCAGCCAAGGTCTAGGTTTTTATGGAGACTTTCTGATTCCAATTATGCTCCCACCGCTATCGTCGGTCACGTCTACAACTCCATGTGATTTTTGCCATGGATATTGGTTGGTTGGTTGATTGAGCATATCTTTTGAAATAAGTGTTGGAGACAAATGACACAAAGCAGTAGAAATTTGCAATAATGACTTAAACCTTTTTGTTTACCACC